>NW_026907866.1:0-300000 GCF_033807575.1 Cydia pomonella
TATATACCAGTCATACATACCAGTTGTGTCGTAACATTTCGATTGAGTTGCAGACGAAGATAGAGGTTGTAGACAGGTGACAAGGCCGTGACGTGGAGTACCGATGCAATTTTTTCGAGTGACGGGTTTTCTGAAAATATATATTAAAAATTTTAATATTATAAAATGGTATTAAATAAAAATACATTTTCCAACATTAGTTATTAAATTAAATGACAGATATTTATTTGATTACTTACGTGGATTTGTTATTTGTTGTGCCATACGAGGATTATAGGAATTTATTTTACCTGTTAAAAAAAATGGTTGTAAAATACTGAAGAGCGACTGTCTGTTTTAGTTTAACATTTCCTATACGATAGGACAATGTTATTAACGGGCGGCATCCAGCGGGAAGGATACAAACAGTCTTGTTTGAGGGGTCATAGCAACTGTGAGCTAACCCTCAAACCATTCGCCAGATTAAACCGTAAAGGTTTAAATAGACATAAACCCAATGCAATTCGCAACCGGTTGCAAACTTTGTATTGCCTTGGAGTTACGTCCGCCCATCTAACTACTGCTAACTACTCTATCTATATATTTACTGTATATAATTATTAAAGTGAAATGACTCAAATTACGAAATGAAGAATGTAAGAGCATACCTATATCTAATTATTTATAATGCATGCATAATAATAAGATATACATTATTTTTTCTATTTTACAATGTTTCATGTTTTACTAATATGATGACAAGGATGAACGTGTAGTTGTGAGATATAGTAAGTAATATATGTTTTTTATTTTTATTTATTTAGTGTGGAAAATAAAACATCAGGCCCAAGACGTATTTATTCACCCGAGCCGTAGGCGAGGGTAGATAAATTCGTCGAGGGTTAAATTGGTATTTTATTTTACTTATTGATGATGGAATCAAAATGTTTCCATAGGTATCTATTTTTATGAATAATGAAATACATACGTGTGATATATACCTTATATCTATTAACTGTCGATCGGGTGGGTGGGTAGGTGTGAACATTAGATCTTGATCCAGTTGATGATTATATATTTCTTTCTTGGACATCTTTTCTGGAAAATAAATCGCATTATATTTAATATTTAAATAAAATTATTATTTGTAACGAATAAAATATATATATATATTTTATTACCTTGTTCCTTTCTCAAAACGCATCAAGTTTGTTTCTGCACCAGTTTATTTTTCGTAATACCTATTTATTGAGTAATTCCTGTAACATGTCAATAGATTAAAATGTATTATTTGGTAATTTCTGTATATATATATATATATATATATATATATATATATATATATATATATATATATGTATATATATATATATATATATATATATATATATATATAAGGTGGGTTTTCTTTCCGGTCGATGACTTGACTTGTAAGTAGATGTGAAATGGTGAAATCCTTCTGAAAATAAAACAAAGCATGTGAGTAATTTTATACAATATCGACTGATTATTTTAGTTCTACCTATTTACTGTCGGTAGTAAATAGGAAGTTAACGGGCAGCAACCGCGGGAAGGAAATAATCAGTCTTGTCCCAGAGTTTTTTGCAACTGTGCGCTCCCCCCGAGACCATTTTGCCTAAAGGAATAAGAACCAGTGCAACACGCGACCGGTCGCAAATTTATTATTGATCTGGCCCTATTTCCGCCCAACTAACTACGTGTGGATCGTAAGTGTTACTGTACAGTGTATATGTAATTAATAATATATATCTTATATACAATAAAAATGTCATGACTAAGTAAATGATTGTAAATGAAATGTTGTAATGAGAACGAAAAAAAATTGCGTGAGTATACGTAAAATTATCATAGTTAACCAATTGCTGTGTGAGAAGAATACACAAAACGAGTTTATGAAACTATACAGTTTAAAATATATCAATAAATCGGAACGTCACAAGTCAAGAGTCATTTAAACAGGATTTGACGATTGGATCTAATCAGATTCGTAATGTTAAATATTATTTAGCATTGAAACAGTAAAGTCGGTCGCTATATGAATTGAAATGAAAACGACTATCACCTTCCTAAGGGATAACACAGCACAGCTGTGTTATTTCTTAAGATGGTGGATGATCGTGTCTAGTGCATTAATCGAGCCATGTATCAAGGTCAGTGCACACGTGTGGCTCTCGGCGGCGGAACGAAACAACAGTACTGAGTGTGACTGCGGCCGACATATCGCGACTGCTGGTGACTTCGGACGAGAGACTCGCGAGAGTGACTGGTGGCGCGGTGTTCAACGCACAGGTCGACAGAGCGGCGCGAGTGAACCGTCTCGACCGCTGCTCAGCTCCTCTTCGAACCAGTATCCAGGGGTTGCCGTGTGCAGTGAAAGGTTGAGTTTGTTATCTACACCCGATACCCACCCTCTCACCTACTGTCGTTGATCGCTTCCATTGACACTGTCGAATACAAAGAATTTATAGCGAATTGAGAATTGACTGTTATTAATCTCCTTCCAAACCCCCCCCCCCCCCCCCCCCTGAAGTACCCTCTGCCTAAAGTGCTTATTCATGTTCAAATTCGATTAATTGAATTTATTTACACATTTATTTTTGTATGTATGTTATATTTATTACGTATTTATTAATTTTGAAAGACTTTTTTAGAATCCGTCTTTTTTATGTACTTTTTTTATGCTTGTTTAATACTGTTGTATGTATATTAAGTTTTAAAATTAAAATAGATGTTGCTTATTGTTTCATATACAAACGCCTAAAATCGCGATGTAATATTTTAAAAAGTATAAACGATTTGAAATATTACTAATAGACGTTGGTATTTAATACATTTTCGCAAAGACTATTGTGTTAACGTTATTTTGAATATTTGTTGTTAAATGTACATGTGGTTATCATATTTCTTGCAAAGGTTACTATGGTCAATTTATGTAATCTACCGATTTACTTCAATAAGAATATATAAAATTGTGATAAAAATTTAAAATGGAGATAATAATGCTTATGTTTATTGAAAGACATTAGTTTACGTGTATCATGACACTTTCATTATCCAATAAATATATTTCATTAAGTTGTCATATATAACCAATATTTGATCAAGTAGGTATTAAGAACTGTTTTCATACATTGTTTTATTAACATTACAAAATCTTTTTCTTGAAAAGTTATGAATTTAAAAGTTTTAAATGTTTATCAATATTATATTCATTTTTTGATATAGGTAGATAGATTCCTAAGAAGTAATTACACATATGTATAGATCGAACAATATATTCTTTACAGACGTTATTTAAATATTTACAGACAATTCTTATTCGCTTATAACTCAGAATGCTCCAACTTGTAATCTACATTGCTTTTTTTTAGGTATATGCATATTGCGTAACATGATAATTTGACATATCATTTTATATCGTTATGTGTAATGATATTGCAATATCATTGTACAAATATATTCATTTAAGGATCAAGTCTACTATTTAGCCATGAATAAATTCAAGAGGTTATAATATACATAGTATTATAATTATTTTTTAAAGACATCACACGTGTGCAATAAATCATAATTATATGAATTCATTAAAAACATTGCTGAAAAATGCTGGAAACCCTATAAATTTGAATAAATATATTTGATATTTCGATAAAAATTTAAATAAAATGTATTTGAACTACCAATCCAGTTAATTTATTATATGAAACTTTTCATAATACAATATGACATTTATGTTTCAGAATATTTTAAAAACAGTGTACTAATGATGAGTCAATCAAGTCACAAGTTTTTTAATTAATAAGTATAAGTATGAAGCAAGTATTGACAAGTTTGTCACATGTAATAGTTTGTATTGTAGTTGTTTTCTGTATGTAGTGTGTATGTACAATTAAGTGTTACTGTTATATGTTTTGTTTACGTTAATGAAAAAATAACGTTACGTTATTAAATTAGAAAAACTCAAATTATGTCAAGTCACAACATTTCATTTATATTGTTTTCTAATTTAATGTAATTTCCATAGTACGTAGTATTCTTTTTACGTAATTATGTAATCGTTTTTTTTTTTCTATTTTTTTTTAGGTTTTTTATTGTTTTTTTTTAATTTTTTTAATTGTTTTTTCTATTTTTTTTTGTTCATTTTGTATACATAATATGCTTTTTTTGTATTTTTTTTTATATCATGGAAATACATTTACAAACGGTGTTAAAACAATAAAAAGTTAATAAAAATAATTATGATACAACATGTGTTATTAAATAATGCCATTTACATCTGACTTTTTCATGATCTTCTCTTCTGTCTTCATTTTTGCCTCGAACAGTAGTGTAAGTTATAATGAGATCCATTAAAAAACAGTCGTTAATAGATGTGCGCTGTTAGTCCTTTAAAAAATCTTTATCAATTTATAAAGAGTCTCTTGAGCAGTATTCCTTTTTGTTGATGTGCACAGTATTTATTTTCTCAGACAATAAGTTGTGTATGCAGGCCCTATGACCAAGTTCAATATGTTGGTTATATATTATATTGATGACCAATTCAAAACCAGTGTTTATTTTCGTATACTCCGTAAGTAGTTTTAAGTTTTTTTGTATAAATAATACACTGAGTTTATTTTGCACTTTTATTATTTTGTAGGTGCATGACGGCTGCTGACTTATTCCGTGAGATTTCCTATGTTGAATCTTATGGAGTATAATTAGTTCAAACGATTGTTGCTAGTATTCATGTGGGACATCCCATAGGATTACATGTGTTAGTTACAATCAGCGTCGGTTCTTCCTCCACCTGTTTTGCATGTTGTCAATATGTAGAGACTCTTGAATGATTAATTGGTTAATTCTTGATGTGTAGTCGAAGAATGGGTTTTACAGATGAAAATGGCAAATTGTACTTATAATTATAGCATACAATAAAGTTTAACTATGTGCAAAAGGTAAATCTTGACATTTAATTTGAGATTTAATAAAACAAAATGTTTTCGTAACGTTAGATTTTTAATTTATGTGTTTATGTAAAATGTAAGTTATTGTTTAGTCTATGTTGTAAAATCTGATGTCACAAATTATTACATGTGAGAAATAATATTTATTTTAATTAGGTTTTTGGTGACCCGTGCTAAAATCGATCTTTATCAAAGATTTTGCCGATTTTTTTGTATAGAAATGTTTAAAGTCGCGGACTAATATTTAAAATGGAACAAACAATTTTTAAAAATTAGCAATAAACCTTTCTATACAAAACATCTGTTGCAAAATTGTTTGGGTAAAGTCAATATATATGAGGAATGATATTTATTTTAAATACGTTTTTGGTGACCAGTGCTAAAATCGGTCTTTATCAAAGATTTTGCCGATTTTTTGTATAGAAATGTTTAAAGTCGCGGACTAATATTTAAAATTGAACAAACAATTTTTAAAAATTAGCAATAAACCTTTTCTATACAAAACATCTGTTGCAAAATTGTTTGGGTAAAGTCAATATATATGAGGAATGATATTTATTTTAAATACGTTTTTGGTGACCAGTGCTAAAATCGGTATTTATCAAAGATGTTGCCGATTTTTTGAATAGAAATGTTTAAAGTCGCGTACTAATATTTAAAATGGAACAAACAATTTTAAAAAATTAGCAATAAACCTTTCTATACAAAACATCTGTTGCAAAATTGTTTGGGTAAAGTCAATATATATGAGGAATGATATTTATTTTAAATACGTTTTTGGTGACCAGTGCTAAAATCGGTCTTTATCAAAGATTTTGCCGATTTTTTGTATAGAAATGTTTAAAGTCGCGGACTAATATTTAAAATGGAACAAACAATTTTTAAAAATTAGCAATAAACCTTTCTATACAAAACATTTGTTGCAAAATTGTTTGGGTAAAGTCAATATATATGAGGAATGATATTTATTTTAAATACGTTTTTGGTGACCAGTGCTAAAATCGGTATTTATCAAAGATTTTGCCGATTTCTTGTATAGAAATGTTTAAAGTCGCGGACTAATATTTAAAATGAAACAAACAATTTTTAAAAATTAGCAATAAACCTTTCTATACAAAACATCTGTTGCAAAATTGTTTGGGTAAAGTCAATATATATGAGGAATGATATTTATTTTAAATACGTTTTTGGTGACCAGTGCTAAAATCGGTCTTTATTAAAGATTTTGCCGATTTTTTGTATAGAAATGTTTAAAGTCGCGGACTAATATTTAAAATGGAACAAACAATTTTTAAAAATTAGCAATAAACCTTTCTACACAAAACATCTGTTGCAAAATTGTTTGGATAAGTCAATATATATGAGGAATTATATTTATTTTAAATACGGTTTTTGGTGACCAGTGCTAAAATCGGTCTTTATCAAAGATATTGCCGATTTTTTGTATAGGAATGTTTAAAGTCGTGGACTAATATTTAAAATGGAACAAACAATTTTTAAAAATTAGCAATAAACCTTTCTATACAAAACATCTGTTGCAAAATTGTTTGGGTAAAGTCAATATATATGAGGAATGATATTTATTTTAAATACGTTTTTGGTGACCAGTGCTAAAATCGGTCTTTATCAAAGATTTTGCCGATTTTTTTGTATAGAAATGTTTAAAGTCGCGGACTAATATTTAAAATTGAACAAACAATTTTTAAAAATTAGCAATAAACCTTTTCTATACAAAACATCTGTTGCAAAATTGTTTGGGTAAAGTCAATATATATGAGGAATGATATTTATTTTAAATACGTTTTTGGTGACCAGTGCTAAAATCGGTATTTATCAAAGATGTTGCCGATTTTTTGAATAGAAATGTTTAAAGTCGCGTACTAATATTTAAAATGGAACAAACAATTTTAAAAAATTAGCAATAAACCTTTCTATACAAAACATCTGTTGCAAAATTGTTTGGGTAAAGTCAATATATATGAGGAATGATATTTATTTTAAATACGTTTTTGGTGACCAGTGCTAAAATCGGTCTTTATCAAAGATTTTGCCGATTTTTTGTATAGAAATGTTTAAAGTCGCGGACTAATATTTAAAATGGAACAAACAATTTTTAAAAATTAGCAATAAACCTTTCTATACAAAACATCTGTTGCAAAATTGTTTGGGTAAAGTCAATATATATGAGGAATGATATTTATTTTAAATACGTTTTTGGTGACCAGTGCTAAAATCGGTATTTATCAAAGATTTTGCCGATTTTTTGTATAGAAATGTTTAAAGTCGCGGACTAATATTTAAAATGAAACAAACAATTTTTAAAAATTAGCAATAAACTTTTCTATACAAAACATCTGTTGCAAAATTGTTTGGGTAAAGTCAATATATATGAGAAATGATATTTATTTTAAATACGTTTTTGGTGACCAGTGCTAAAATCGGTCTTTATTAAAGATTTTGCCGATTTTTTGTATAGAAATGTTTAAAGTCGCGGACTAATATTTAAAATGGAACAAACAATTTTTAAAAATTAGCAATAAACCTTTCTACACAAAACATCTGTTGCAAAATTGTTTGGATAAGTCAATATATATGAGGAATGATATTTATTTTAAATACGGTTTTTGGTGACCAGTGCTAAAATCGGTCTTTATCAAAGATATTGCCGATTTTTTGTATAGGAATGTTTAAAGTCGCGGACTAATATTTAAAATGGAACAAACAATTTTTAAAAATTAGCAATAAACCTTTCTATACAAAGCATCTGTTGCAAAATTGTTTGGGTAAAGTCAATATATATGAGGAATGATATTTATTTTAAATACGTTTTTGGTGACCAGTGCTAAAATCGGTCTTTATCAAAGATTTTGCCGATTTTTTGTATAGAAATGTTTAAAGTCGCGGACTAATAGTTAAAATGGAACAATAAATTTTTAAAAATTAGCAATAAACCTTTCTATACAAAACATCTGTTGCAAAATTGTTTGGGTAAAGTCAATATATATGAGGAATGATATTTATTTTAAATACGTTTTTGGTGACCAGTGCTAAAATCGGTCTTTATCAAAGATTTTGCCGATTTTTTGTATAGAAATGTTTAAAGTCGCGGACTAATATTTAAAATGGAACAAACAATTTTTAAAAATTAGCAATAAACCTTTCTACACAAAACATCTGTTGCAAAATTGTTTGGATAAGTCAATATATATGAGGAATTATATTTATTTTAAATACGGTTTTTGGTGACCAGTGCTAAAATCGGTCTTTATCAAAGATATTGCCGATTTTTTGTATAGGAATGTTTAAAGTCGTGGACTAATATTTAAAATGGAACAAACAATTTTTAAAAATTAGCAATAAACCTTTCTATACAAAACATCTGTTGCAAAATTGTTTGGGTAAAGTCAATATATATGAGGAATGATATTTATTTTAAATACGTTTTTGGTGACCAGTGCTAAAATCGGTCTTTATCAAAGATTTTGCCGATTTTTTGTATAGAAATGTTTAAAGTCGCGGACTAATATTTAAAATTGAACAAACAATTTTTAAAAATTAGCAATAAACCTTTTCTATACAAAACATCTGTTGCAAAATTGTTTGGGTAAAGTCAATATATATGAGGAATGATATTTATTTTAAATACGTTTTTGGTGACCAGTGCTAAAATCGGTATTTATCAAAGATGTTGCCGATTTTTTGAATAGAAATGTTTAAAGTCGCGTACTAATATTTAAAATGGAACAAACAATTTTAAAAAATTAGCAATAAACCTTTCTATACAAAACATCTGTTGCAAAATTGTTTGGGTAAAGTCAATATATATGAGGAATGATATTTATTTTAAATACGTTTTTGGTGACCAGTGCTAAAATCGGTCTTTATCAAAGATTTTGCCGATTTTTTGTATAGAAATGTTTAAAGTCGCGGACTAATATTTAAAATGGAACAAACAATTTTTAAAAATTAGCAATAAACCTTTCTATACAAAACATCTGTTGCAAAATTGTTTGGGTAAAGTCAATATATATGAGGAATGATATTTATTTTAAATACGTTTTTGGTGACCAGTGCTAAAATCGGTCTTTATCAAAGATTTTGCCGATTTTTTGTATAGAAATGTTTAAAGTCGCGGACTAATATTTAAAATGGAACAAACAATTTTTAAAAATTAGCAATAAACCTTTCTATACAAAACATCTGTTGCAAAATTGTTTGGGTAAAGTCAATATATATGAGGAATGATATTTATTTTAAATACGTTTTTGGTGACCAGTGCTAAAATCGGTCTTTATCAAAGATTTTGCCGATTTTTTGTATAGAAATGTTTAAAGTCGCGGACTAATATTTAAAATGGAACAAACAATTTTTAAAAATTAGCAATAAACCTTTCTATACAAAACATTTGTTGCAAAATTGTTTGGGTAAAGTCAATATATATGAGGAATGATATTTATTTTAAATACGTTTTTGGTGCCAACGCTAAAACCGGTATTTATCAATGATTTTGCCGATTTTTTGTATAGAAATGTTTAAAGTCGCGGACTAATATTTAAAATGGAACAAACAATTTTTAAAAATTAGCAATAAACCTTTCTATACAAAACATCTGTTGCAAAATTGTTTGGGTAAAGTCAATATATATGAGGAATGATATTTATTTTAAATACGTTTTTGGTGACCAGTGCTAAAATCGGTCTTTATCAAAGATTTTGCCGATTTTTTGTATAGAAATGTTTAAAGTCGCGGACTAATATTTAAAATGGAACAAACAATTTTTAAAAATTAGCAATAAACCTTTCTATACAAAACATCTGTTGCAAAATTGTTTGGGTAAAGTCAATATATATGAGGAATGATATTTATTTTAAATACGTTTTTGGTGACCAGTGCTAAAATCGGTATTTATCAAAGATTTTGCCGATTTTTTGTATAGAAATGTTTAAAGTCGCGGACTAATATTTAAAATGAAACAAACAATTTTTAAAAATTAGCAATAAACTTTTCTATACAAAACATCTGTTGCAAAATTGTTTGGGTAAAGTCAATATATATGAGAAATGATATTTATTTTAAATACGTTTTTGGTGACCAGTGCTAAAATCGGTCTTTATTAAAGATTTTGCCGATTTTTTGTATAGAAATGTTTAAAGTCGCGGACTAATATTTAAAATGGAACAAACAATTTTTAAAAATTAGCAATAAACCTTTCTACACAAAACATCTGTTGCAAAATTGTTTGGATAAGTCAATATATATGAGGAATGATATTTATTTTAAATACGGTTTTTGGTGACCAGTGCTAAAATCGGTCTTTATCAAAGATATTGCCGATTTTTTGTATAGGAATGTTTAAAGTCGCGGACTAATATTTAAAATGGAACAAACAATTTTTAAAAATTAGCAATAAACCTTTCTATACAAAACATCTGTTGCAAAATTGTTTGGGTAAAGTCAATATATATGAGGAATGATATTTATTTTAAATACGTTTTTGGTGACCAGTGCTAAAATCGGTCTTTATCAAAGATTTTGCCGATTTTTTGTATAGAAATGTTTAAAGTCGCGGACTAATAGTTAAAATGGAACAATAAATTTTTAAAAATTAGCAATAAACCTTTCTATACAAAACATCTGTTGCAAAATTGTTTGGGTAAAGTCAATATATATGAGGAATGATATTTATTTTAAATACGTTTTTGGTGACCAGTGCTAAAATCGGTCTTTATCAAAGATTTTGCCGATTTTTTGTATAGAAATGTTTAAAGTCGCGGACTAATATTTAAAATGGAACAAACAATTTTTAAAAATTAGCAATAAACCTTTCTATACAAAACATCTGTTGCAAAATTGTTTGGGTAAAGTCAATATATATGAGGAATGATATTTATTTTAAATACGTTTTTGGTGACCAGTGCTAAAATCGGTATTTATCAAAGATTTTGCCGATTTTTTGTATAGAAATGTTTAAAGTCGCGGACTAATATTTAAAATGAAACAAACAATTTTTAAAAATTAGCAATAAACTTTTCTATACAAAACATCTGTTGCAAAATTGTTTGGGTAAAGTCAATATATATGAGAAATGATATTTATTTTAAATACGTTTTTGGTGACCAGTGCTAAAATCGGTCTTTATTAAAGATTTTGCCGATTTTTTGTATAGAAATGTTTAAAGTCGCGGACTAATATTTAAAATGGAACAAACAATTTTTAAAAATTAGCAATAAACCTTTCTACACAAAACATCTGTTGCAAAATTGTTTGGATAAGTCAATATATATGAGGAATGATATTTATTTTAAATACGGTTTTTGGTGACCAGTGCTAAAATCGGTCTTTATCAAAGATATTGCCGATTTTTTGTATAGGAATGTTTAAAGTCGCGGACTAATATTTAAAATGGAACAAACAATTTTTAAAAATTAGCAATAAACCTTTCTATACAAAACATCTGTTGCAAAATTGTTTGGGTAAAGTCAATATATATGAGGAATGATATTTATTTTAAATACGTTTTTGGTGACCAGTGCTAAAATCGGTCTTTATCAAAGATTTTGCCGATTTTTTGTATAGAAATGTTTAAAGTCGCGGACTAATATTTAAAATGGAACAAACAATTTTTAAAAATTAGCAATAAACCTTTCTATACAAAACATCTGTTGCAAAATTGTTTGGGTAAAGTCAATATATATGAGGAATGATATTTATTTTAAATACGTTTTTGGTGACCAGTGCTAAAATCGGTCTTTATCAAAGATTTTGCCGATTTTTTGTATAGAAATGTTTAAAGTCGCGGACTAATATTTAAAATGGAACAAACAATTTTTAAAAATTAGCAATAAACCTTTCTATACAAAACATCTGTTGCAAAATTGTTTGGGTAAAGTCAATATATATGAGGAATGATATTTATTTTAAATACGTTTTTGGTGACCAGTGCTAAAATCGGTCTTTATCAAAGATTTTGCCGATTTTTTGTATAGAAATGTTTAAAGTCGCGGACTAATATTTAAAATGGAACAAACAATTTTTAAAAATTAGCAATAAACCTTTCTATACAAAACATTTGTTGCAAAATTGTTTGGGTAAAGTCAATATATATGAGGAATGATATTTATTTTAAATACGTTTTTGGTGCCAACGCTAAAACCGGTATTTATCAATGATTTTGCCGATTTTTTGTATAGAAATGTTTAAAGTCGCGGACTAATATTTAAAATGGAACAAACAATTTTTAAAAATTAGCAATAAACCTTTCTATACAAAACATCTGTTGCAAAATTGTTTGGGTAAAGTCAATATATATGAGGAATGATATTTATTTTAAATACGTTTTTGGTGACCAGTGCTAAAATCGGTCTTTATCAAAGATTTTGCCGATTTTTTGTATAGAAATGTTTAAAGTCGCGGACTAATATTTAAAATGGAACAAACAATTTTTAAAAATTAGCAATAAACCTTTCTATACAAAACATCTGTTGCAAAATTGTTTGGGTAAAGTCAATATATATGAGGAATGATATTTATTTTAAATATGTTTTTGGTGACCAGTGCTAAAATCGTCCTTATCAAAGATTTTGCCGATTTTTTGTATAGAAATGTTTAAAGTCGCGGACTAATATTTAAAATGGAACAAACAATTTTTAAAACTTAGCAATAAACCTTTCTATACAAAACATCTCTTGCAAAATTGTTTGGATAAAGCCAATATATATAAGAAATGATATTTATTTTAAATACATTTTTGGTGATCAGTGCGAAAATCGGTTTTTATCAAAGATATTGTCGATTTTTTGTATAGAAATGTTTAAAGTCGCGGACTAATATTTAAAATGGAACAAATATTACAAAAAAAAATAGCAATAAACCTCTCTATACAAAACATCTGTTGCAATATTTATTAAATAAAGTGATTGGTTTGTACGTTACTGGACAATATTATTTATATTAATCAAATTATTTTCGTAGTTAGTATTAGTAGGTATATATTTTATTGTTGGTATTTTATTAATATTTCAAATATATTTGTTAAACAATGGTTTTTATTATGTATGTTGTTTTTAAGAAGTCATACGTTATTTATCGCATGTTTGTATATTTTTGTCTAAAAAAAATTATCATATCAATGTGTTATAATTTTTTTATTTTATTATAACTAAATAGTAGAATTAAAAAAATGAATGCAAGGATGATAGTATCATTATTCATAATGATATAAAACGATGTATAGAATTGAAATGTTATTCATTCTCAAGCGAAAGGTTTGTGTAAATTGCAATTTGTGCAACATGAGTAGAGATATGCGAATAAGAAAATACATATATTTTTCTAAATGGTTTGTAGAAAATTAGTTCTTAATACCGGGTTAGATAATAGTGCAGTTGTGTCTGTCAGATATATTTGGTAGATGTGTTTGACGAATAAATCAATCAATGTATGATGAGAAATAGGTACAGACGTGTATGCGGACAAACACATTCGTGCCCAAGTCTCGCCACACGTTGTTAGATTTGTCCATCGATCACATTTTCTAGACAGAAGTTGCGGATATAATATCTGCACATGAATCTCTAGTTATTATTATAGGCATTAGTTAGTTATGATAAGATGGTCGAGCGTATTTATTGGGTATTGGGTGTGTTAATCCACATACAAAGTAATGTTTAACAATAAGCAGGTGCAAGTGTATACATGTATCAATTTTAGAATTAAAATAAAGTAAAAAATATATACTTAAAAAAGAGTGTGGGATATGAAATGTTATAAAAAGTCATTAGGTAGGGATATACGTGCAAATGTGTCAATTGCAATTGCCTATTCGTTCTAGCTGCTAATGCTATCAATTTCTAATTCGTTACAAATGTGTTAATTGGATGTGTGTGTAGCAACATTTATGCCTAATTCTCGTTATATACTGACAGATTTGTTTGCCTAACAACACATATGCAGTCAGACCTATCTGACCGACATATTTGTACGTATATCCATAGCCAATGGTAGCAAAATTAATAAATACCTACGGACGAAACATATACACACCTGCGTAAAAATATATAAATAAATTTAAGCAATCGTAATAAGTCATGAATAAACAATCGAAGCTGAAATTACTACAACTCCCCCCAAACCACTCCTCCGAACCCTTTTCGACCCGTTCGTCCCCGTGCCCCTCCCCCCTTCCCCCCCTTAGTCAATTCTCAATTCGCTATAGATTCATTGTTTACGACAGTGTCAATGGAAACGATCAACGACAATAGGTGTACCACCCTAGAGCAATGAAAACGGATCACTTTGTATGAAAAATTTCACACAAAGTGATCAATTTCCATTGCTCACGAGTGTAGATAACAAACTCACCTTTCGCTGTACACGGAAACCTCTGTTACTGGCTCGAAGAGGGGCCGAATAGCGGGCGAGTCAGTTCGCTCGCACCGCCCTGTCGTCTTGTGCGTCAAACACCGCGCCACCAGCCCCACCTTCGCGACTCTCTCGTCCGAAGTCACCAGCGGCCGCGGTACGTCGGCCGCAATCACATTCAGTACTGCCATTTCGCTCCTGTTGCCGAAAGCGCACTCGAATGCACCTACCTCGATCCATTGCTCGATTTTTACACTTGACAGATTGCCGTCTCCTTTTCAATCCAAATGGCGGTATGACTTGACCGAGTCAATGCTGATTAATATAAAACAAATACTACAATCTGCAGATCACAACCTGCAGATCACTGAATAATTAACATCGAGCCAAGTAAGGTTAAATTTAATGTTATATTACCGCCGTATGGATACATAAAAACATTTTATGATTATTATCATACAATAATCAGTAAACCGATAATTATTACAGACCCAACACAATGTTTTTTTCTTCCTCACTACGCGTGTTGTTAGTGTTATATTTTTTGTTAATAAAAAAATGCGCAGTATACAGACAGGTCCACCATGATTTACAGTTTAAATAAAATATAATTTACAGTTAATATATTTACACTAACACATGATTTAGGCGATGGCGAACAGTTACGATGCTTGTTTGAAGGAGGCACACGCATATATCAATTTCACAACAGTTGCGGGTATACGATGTTATTTGCCATAAATCTGTTATTTGACACCCTAACGACGGAAGTTAAAATTTTGATGTCATCTCGGTTTTGTACGCGGCCTAAAGCTACGTATAGCTGCCCGTGACTAAAGACATCGGATCTCAAGTCAACACCTACGCGATTGATGGTCTGGCCCTGTGATTTGTGAATCGACATTGCGTAACACACCGTTAACGGAAACTGAGTCCTCATCATTTCGATCGGGCTCCGGCGATCGATCGGGGCTTTAAACTGAATACGCGGAATCAAGTAGTCCTGGTGTTGATTTGGTTTGCGGACTGTGATGAGGCGAGGTGATGTTACCGCCACTACGATGACTTTGGTCCCGTTGACCAAGCCATCCGCGAAACTGAGATTACGAGTGATCATGCAAACGGAACCGACTTTTAACACTAAATCGTACTCTGGAACACCATTAGGTTGAATCCTACACAATGCCTCCGGACCGAAAAATAACTCATCGGGACCTTCGCTGACGACCTTGTCCACGCCGAAGAAATGCATTGGCTCATTCGGTAACCGATCCATCATACGTCCATTGATCTCTTTCACGCCAGCGTTATGGGTGCAAAGGATCGCTCTGCCTGCACACAGGTCAGGGTCGTTTAAATCGTCAATTGGGAACACGAAATCTATAAGTTCTCCCAAAGTAGTTACGTGTGAAATCACGGAAAGGTCTATTAAATTTTGGACGCCACGTCCTACTGTAACTCTTTCCGTGGGCAGCTGATTTGATCCCAGTTTAAATAGGAAATCGGCAAATTCGGGATCATTCGTCTGACGTTGGGATGCCGTCAGTGTGAAAGTTTTTAATTGTTCCCAAAGCGGAGATGATTTTACTGAACTGTTAATTATGTCCGAATCTGATCTAGCATTCGGCACCACCGGTGGAATCTGACGGAAATCACCGGCGAATATTATTACTTTGCCGCCAAAAATTTTCTCCGAGTCCATGAGGTCTCGAAGCGATCTGTCCAACATGTGGATTAAATATTTGTGTGCCATAGGGGCCTCGTCATAGATGATGACATCGGATTTCCGAATGAGTTGCCCGCGTTGAGATGTTTTAGTTACGCTCCAATGTCCCAAATCGTCCACCAATTCGATGGGCAATTTGAACATACTATGTGCCGTCATGCCGTTAGGGTAGTTTTGGGCAGCGATGCCCGAGCTAGCGGTACATAAAACGATACCGTTTAAATCGCCGCGCACGTGAGAAGTTATCAGATTTAATAGCAACGTTTTCCCGGTACCCGCCGGACCATCAACAAAGATTGCGTTGTCACTATTTTCGCGGTGTTCAGTGTTTGTGACGAGTTCGTGCACGTAATCGTACACGGCGCGCTGACCAACTGACAATTTCGGCAGCCATACCTCTACGAATCCAACCAATTCGGCTCGATCGTATTCGGTATACTCTCGACCCAACTCTGTGGTGTCGTCGATCGCTTCCGGTAATCCCATATCACACAAACGGCTGCCGTGCTTGCGCAATAATCTCCCGATGAGTACGAGACTTTTCTCGTGGGCCCTATCAATTTGATCGCTAGGAAATCGTCTAATGAAATCCTCGCTCAGTTGGTCCTTGAATTGATCCCATAGTGACGCGACTGGGATACCGTTTACAGCTAACATTACAAAAAAGTGGCGTAAACGCGGCGCGGTCATGAAAGTTTGTGCCTCCTGCATCGACCTGCGGTACTCTGAATCGTCATCAGCCAGACCAACTGCTCGGGCAGCTTCTTGGAATGTGGAGCATTCGGCGCCCCCAAGTCTGATGAGGTCATCAAAACTACGACACGGATACGCGGCCAAGAGTACGCGCAGATAAAACTGTTCGCCGCGATTCGGAGCGACCCAAAACATTCGAGCGACACACTCTCCCCTCTGTCTACGCGTTATGAATTTACCATTTGTCATTTCCATGATTTTTGTGTTCTTAATATTCGGTCTCGACGCGTGTATGATATATTTTTCATGAAACTCCATGTACGTCAGGTTGTCAAATTTGTCATCGTCGTTGTCTTCGTCTGTCTGTCTGTCGACTGGTCTCGCAAAATATGTAAGCAGATCTGAGCCTGCCCTTTGCGCAGCATCTGCTACATTTGTACGATTCGGATTGAAATAGACGGCTTGTTGATTAGGTAAGTGTACCGCCAGTTGTTTTACTGTAGGGGAGTGGCCGACTATATGAAAAGCAAACACTCTCCACGCCGCGTCGCACGAGCCGATGTACCTTTTGGATACGTAAACTTCTATTTCATTACTTCTCAATTCCTCCGGAATCAACGCAACGCGAGTAGCGTCCAGGCCCTTTGTCATATATTTATATAGATACTTTATCATAGCGCGGGCCGAGCACGCTTCCAAATTTATGTGACAATCGTATTTGAGGAGCAGGGCGGAATTGTAGGGGACGACCCATAGATCATTTACTACGACGTCTCTATTGCGGAATTTAATTGTAGCTTCGTTTTTACTATCGCGGCGAAATTGAGTGAATCCTTTGTCGTCGCAGTACGTGACTGGAGTTTGTTTTTTAGGAAAATATCGTGTGCATTTCTTGGATTCACTGTCCCAGCATTGCAGATCGGTACGATGATTTTCCCCACACGGGCCGTGTATCATGTGTTTTAGAACGGCCTCGCGGAGTTTGCCCCCAGCCTCCGCGGGACTGGGTATGTCGGCTCGAATAAAAGTGTCAATGTCGACAGCATGCACGGGACCGCCGCCCTCTACTCTGTATGCGATATGAGCATGGGGAAGACCCCTCTTTTGGAATTCGATTACGTGCAAAATGTATACAATTTTACCAAACCACTTGCCAGACTTAAGGTCTTTTAACAGGGCGGCAAGTTTTTTTTGAAAAACTCGTGCGCATACGGTCGGTGAGGGGTTTTGGCCTGCGGGTGTTGATTGTTGTATTTCCGGCCATTTAGGATTGCATGTCACCGTAAGAAAGAACGATGCCGAGCCATGTTTGTTTAACAGTGCAATCGCGTCTAAATACTGTTTCTTCATGTACCTCTCACCGCCTGTAAATGAGCAGGGCAAATAAATACGACCCGGTACAATACCGCCCTCGCCATATATAGTTTCGTCATTTAAAGATTCGACCACTTCGTCAAGCTGGGCGACTCTCAATGCCCCAGCGTTTTGATTGCGCGAAGTTTGTAGGTCATGGAAATACCTAAGTCTCTCTTCTGATATTCTACAAAACATGTCAACTATCCATTCTTCTGAGAGTCGTGACATTTCTGAAAAACGCGGTTCTGACAGCACAAGACAACGGACGTACTCGCATTGCGTTAATTTTTCTTTATTAAATTTATCCATCTTCCCAATCTTCCACCCCAGTTCACCGTAGGGGTATAATAGCGGATATTGGAAAGACTCGTAAAAGTCGACATTTAAGATGTCGACTTGGTGAGCAGTGCGTGCTCCAACGGCCCAGATTGCTACTTTTTTTGGAAAATAACGCTCATTACTATGACTAATTATTGCTGCAACTTCATTACCTATAGGCAAATCACCCAAAATGTTACCGTCTCGTGGGCGCGACGCGGTAGAGTCGAACACTAAGTGGGCTTGTTCAGTCGTTTCAAGACTTAAACGTCTGAAACATGCAATATATGGATTGACTTGGTGCAAATAGTGACTAATTAATTTAACAATATCTCTATTGAGACCTCGTCCAGCGGCGATTCTCTCACGCTCGCTGGGGTCCTCAATGTACAGACCGATCGGATTGGTCGTTTCATTATAGCCTAAATCGAATACTCTATGATAAATGCGGCCTTGAACTTTCACAAAAGCAATACCCGAATCTGGATTTTGGAAACCATGTGTGGTTCCCAGCGCGCTAAAGGCAAACAAATGATTAAAAGCGCGCGAATTTTTAATAAAATCTGGATTTTTATAAAAATCTTCAGTGAGCGGGTGGAATTGTGTTGTTTTGTATTTTCCATCACCGCCACAGCACCATTTTCTTTCATTGGGGTTGATGCCCTTCTCTTCTTCGAAAAGAGGGGCAGTACAATGAGGACATCTATAAATGTCGGGAGCAAACAAAGATTGCTTCTTCAAAGAATGAGGGACGATAGTCTTTAAGTCGTCATCACCCAACTGACCGATGAGCTTCCCGGCTCCGCGCAAGTTGTGATCGACGTTTCGACTGTGTTCCTCATATCGTGCTCTTGCGGTCGCGTGAATTTCGGGATGCTGTTGCGAGTAGCGGTTTACAGCGGATCTGTTTATTTCTGGGTTTGCTTGTGAGTTCCGGATTACTGCGGCGATCTTTTCCGGTCGATTTTGCTGGTAATGCTTTTTCACGGTTTCCCTATTCACTTGCGGATCTTTTTTCGCGTGTTTTTTAATGGTATTTAGTTGCGCGCGGTTCCCTCCCCGTTTTTTGGGTCGTCCACGCGGTTTTTTGGTTTGAATTTTGTTGTCCATAGTTGGGATATTATTTAACTGGGCCAAAACAACCGTTGGTTTAAAATACGATAGTTTTAGATCCGACGAAAATTGCGCGATGTCATTTTCTGACCATTCCGAAATAGGTAAAGGGTTCAAAACGACAACCGGTACCGACGTGTTTAATTTTGGATCTAATGAGTGGTCTTTGTTAATGACCTCGATCAATTTTGAAGCCGAAAGTCTCTCGATCATTACGATCGGTTCGCGGCGCGGTAAATTTATAGTAGAAGATTCCAACCGGATCTTGTTGATCTCATACGATCCTAATTCCATACGGGCGTCTTCGGGCCTGGCCAGAGGCGTTGGCAAGATTGTGAATAGAAGTTTAGTGAGAGCTTTGATACTCGAACACTGAAACAAACGCGCGTACCCGGTAGCGTAGTTGGACATGTTAAACTCATCAACCCCGTGGCTGTTAAAATAATAGAAGTTATTTTCGTGGCGCCAAAACGATGTCGTGTATCCGAGCCCCGTAAATAAATATGAATCGATCGCGTCGGAATGATCAGGTTCGGCGAAAATATTTGCTACGACGTCTTCTATATTATCCACGGGTTCATTTTGAATATAATTTGGATAAACTTTGGTAGTTGCCCAACTAATAGACATTTTGGCCGTGTAGTTCCCTATTTGTGCTTCGCCTAAATTATGGACTTCCTCTGGACGCAAATGCGCATGGAGATCATTACTTCTACCGGGAGGACGGCAAAGGAGATAGAGGACATCTCCAGAATTTAAGATTAAGTCAATCATTTCTCTGTTAAATTCCACGCGCTTTATTAATGACGAGTAAAGGCAAGCTACAGCGGACATGGCTGTACACTGCGCATTGTTACCTTTAAAACGTTGATCGCCCTGATGCGACGATCCTAAAAAATATAATTTACTATAGGCGCAGTGTCCACTATCACTATGTCCTTTTAATTTTATTAATTTAGTAAATTCAAATATAAAAGGAATACCAAATATTTAACAGAAAGTAATCTAAATAAAGAAAAATATTGTTGGTATTAAATCATTAATTTCACAGTTAATTATCATATAAAGATTAATGCTGTCATATAATGACAATGCACAAGTAAGAAAATTGTGTACCTATATATTCAAGTCGTGTTTATTTTAAGTAGATAAATGTTAATTGTTACATTACAAGTGTTTCTTGTAAGGAATAGTAGGCCGTCTAGAGATCAAATAGTAATTAAAATAAAATCAGTCAAGTGTGTGTCGGATTATGCATAATAAAAGGTTTCGCATCTTCATACGATATCAAAGTCGTTCAAGCAAACGCGTTGTAACTTTTGTTATTTTATCCACAGAAGGGAACTATTTCTAAAATGCATCCTTAAAAGTACAAAAACAAATCGATTAATATTTCATACATTGAAACTATTATACTTTTAAAAATGTCATATTTGCGGTAGAGTACGTGACGCAAACATTCAATGTCGTATATATATTAAGTGTCTGGGTGGGTAATGCTGAAAGTTTTTAGAAGGAGTCTGTTAAAAAATTATATAATTACAAAAAAAGCTAATCAAGAGTATGTCTAATTATTCATAATAAACCGTTTCGCGTTTCTTTACATTATCAAAAAAATCATACAAGTAACAATGCGTCGTAACACTCCTGAGAATTGCGAGCGTCTATATGCTGTAGTGGCCGCTTATTATCTTTGCCAGGTTAAATATTTGTTTGTGGTATTGGAAAAAAATAAATAAAGACACTTACGCCTTTTTTATATACATTCATAACAATGTTAATTTTCTAAGTTTACTATTACATAGTCAAACATGTCGACAACCGTACGAAAGTACAAATGAATATGGCTAAATTATAATTAGATGTAGCCATAATGATATAGACGTATCCCTGAAAGATTTTAATCGGCTATTTCGTAACGTCGTTATTATTTGCATTTCTACTGAATAATAATATATTTTATCAATTATGAATTGGGCGCTTAATAAAATATATATATCATACTGAGGCGTTGTATTCAACGCTGACCTATAAAACTATCACGATATATGATTGCCAATTCATAGTTAAAATGACTTTATAATTAAATATTATTATTTTAATTAAATTAAAACATTTTAAAGGTTTTCTCAGCTGATACTTTTCAATATAAATATTTTCAATGAGGGAGACCGGTGAAAGAAAAATTATTTTGGATTTTATACGAAAAAATTAAAAAGACAGCGTCCTACGCCAAGCTTACGCCTAATTAGTCCATTAGCCAAGCAAAGTTTGTCAGTAGAAAAAAGCGGCACATTAAAAAAATCGCGGGTTAGAACACTACGTTTGAATCGTGTGTCATTTATATCTTATCTGTGGAATTTTGTTTTAAATCTTGATTTTAATCAAGTTTGTAATCGCGATATACAGAGAACTTTTTGACGTTGAAGAGTTCCATTCTGATCATCATCAGCAGTTCCACTTAATCAAATGTCACTTTTATAAATGTAAATTCTTGATTTGTTAAAGAAAATATAAAAATCACTATATATAATTATATGCCCTTTCACATTTGAAGAATTCCCTCGATTCATCATCAGAACTGAATTTTGACAAAAACGGGATCAATCTGCTGTATATATATAAAATAAAATAAATTGCAAAATCGGTTCAGAAATTACGGAGTTATGAAGTAATAAAAATTTATATAAAAAAAATTACAAAATAAACATACAACCGAATTGAAAACCTCCTCCTTTTGAAATCTTGAAGTTGGCTCTGGTGATTATACTGTTATCATTTTTATAATAAATAAAAATCGGCCAAGAGCACGTCGGGCCATGCTCAGTATATTGTTTCGTAATTACCATTCTGTTAGAACAGGCTAAACGGGGGTTTTTTATTAAGTATCCTACGCAACGCTTTGTAAGTATTTTACTAATAAATGATTTTTTGTAATAGCTGTAAAATGACTGGATGATGATGATCATGTTCACTATAGTTTTCATTGAAAGTATTTATTGAGCTTTTGTTTCAAGATTTTGTTTTTATTAGATTTTATTTTCAACAGGCAGTCTTGTCGCTAAAAGTTTTTGGCAAAAATTTCATTTTTGGTACAAGTTTTTATCGCTGACTGTACTTTTCTTTCCACAGGCAAGTAAGACTCATCGAGCAAATTCTAAAAACGTAAATAAAACCTTGTAAAAAGCGATCTCTTCCAGACAACCTTTAGGGTCTACGCTAGCTGACGCGGACGTTCGCCGCGTGCGCGCGGATGCGGGTGCTATGTATAGGTGAAATCCGCCGCACGCGTCCGCTTCAGTTAGCGTTGCTCATACTATTTTTCGTTAACCTTTTGACCGCCACCGTCGGCTATGGCCGACATCTGAATGACTTGCCAAGGACGCCAACGACGACTACAGCCGACAGTTTCGCCAATGCAATAGGGACTAACGCGGGACTCTGTTAAGTTCAATTTCGCTTAAATAATTGTAATAGCCAGCGTCCGGGACACGGCATGTTCCTTTGTCGTCTGGCGTTCAAAAGGTTATCCCGCTCGTCCGCTCGGTGCACCCGCGCCAGCTAGCGGAGGCCCTTAGGTAGCGGAACATTAACTTTATCAAAAAATGTTTTTTGGAGACCGCACGCTACGTACGCACTAAGCGGCTAGCCGCGTGCGGACAGCCGCATGACGGTTAAGAATGTATGAAACCGCAACCATAAATACTGAACGCACTAAGCGGTCCGCCGCAACCGCACGCGGCTGGCCGCATAGTGCGTATGGGGCCTTATTCGTTTTGAAAGACCTATCCAACGAAATCACACACCATTGATTTACGGTAGAAAAATAATACATTTTGTATGCAAGGTTAAAAAAAAAAAATTTTTTACTCTTTATTTTACCGTTATATCGCCATGCGAGATTCATATTTATATTATATTCTTGCCAAATCGCAGCTTTCTAGCACTAACGATCATGGAGCAAAGCCGCGGTCAGACGGACATGACAAAACTATTATTATAAAGGTTTTTAGGTGAACATGAAACGCTAAAAAGTAACATTTAAATAACACGCTGATATTGTTATTTATGAATGTGATTTTGTAACAGAATGAAACGAATTAATTTTAGTTGCGAAAAAGAAGTACCTACCTACAAGGACTCTTTAGGTATGGAATGTGACAAAAAAAGCAATTATGAATTTATGACGTACTCAAAACCAACAAAATATTAACATTGGTCCATATAGCTATTGTATACAAAACGTTACCTACCTGGTCGTTGTTAACTGGCTAATAATATATAATACATACATGGAAGCCGGCCGGTTTGAATGATAGCCGTCCTGGTCTATGCTTCTCCTTGAATCTACTTAAGTAGGTACTACACGAAAAATCACACTAAAACTGTTTATTTTACACATACTGGATCAATACATGCATCACTTTACTTATTATTAAATAAGTAATAACAAAACACGTGTCGCTCTATGAGCGTTCATTACTATGAGAGAGTTTACTTTTCCTGTCACCACGTAGCGGTGGCGCGACTGTCGCGTGACCTTGCCCGCCGCCGCCGCGGCGGCAACGCAGCTCGAGCGAAATGTTCGTCCCGCGTAATTTGATTTAGTCGATGGTTGTATTATAATCTCTATTTATACACCATGGGCACATATAACCCGACAAATTTTAAACACGCATTCTCGAGATCATAAGGAGCAATAAATTTTACTTAAACATGACTTTTGGTCAAATTCGACAAAAAAACATATTTTGTGTGTAGTAATAGGTAAAATTTTAATTTACAGCTACAAGTTGCGAGTTTCCTTTAAAACTTTTTTGTCTCTGAGTTAGGGTAACCACTAAAATTTGGCATTATCAATTAAATAACCTATAAAATAATTGTTGCTAATTGGTTTTGTTTAAGCTGTATCTTTTACTGAGGCGTGCTAATAAAGAGTAATCTATCTAATCTATCTCTCTTTCTATACATTAGCCTATGCAAACTTTTTTTTTATGAATTACTCTTCAAATAACTATTAATCAACAATTTGTAATTACATATTTGGATAAGAAAATGTGGATTTATCAACTAAATAACATATACATACAAATTTTGACTTTTCCAAAGAAATACCCTTAAAACAATAATAAATACATGTTGTCCATCACTGTGTGAAGTAAATATTGTTCGAATAGGTATTTGTATCATTAAATGCCAATGAATCATAAAATTACGGAACAATGTACTGTGCAGTATTGGTTTCGCCAAATTAAGGGAAAATGAAAAATTCGTGCTTGAAATATGGGACAACCCGTAAAATACGGGAAATCTGGTCACCCTACTCTAAATGCAATCAACAATACACCTTTAAAATTTGCCTGGGTTATATGGGTCCACGGTGTATATTAACAGTATCGCAAATTAGTTAATTAATACGTAGTTGTAGATTGATGATGAAGTATGCGTTATATTTTTGGAAAATATTTAATAAACTCACCTGAAGCCACGCAACGGAACTCATCAGATGACCGCTGTTGGCCTGAAAATAATAAATAACTATTAAATTTCAAAAAGCGAATCGTATAAATATATATTATAGCTTCGTGTGTGGACTCTTATCAAATAATACGTAAAATATATCGTAATATACCTAGTTATAAGATATCTTTTGGTATATAATTGCTCTGTCTGTGACTACCTAACCTAACCTATAGCGGGTTGGGTAATTATTATTAAGTACTTAGTTATATGTATACCTCTGAATTTCTTAGCGTTGGTATATGTGTAAATAAGTATACAGGTTGCCTTTTACGATGTTTTCTTT
Organism: Cydia pomonella; assembly: GCF_033807575.1. Lineage (NCBI taxonomy): Eukaryota > Metazoa > Arthropoda > Insecta > Lepidoptera > Tortricidae > Cydia > Cydia pomonella. Next base: position 25,319 of record NW_026907866.1, read on the forward strand.
GACTGAATAGCTCATCAAGCTGTCGGATATACAATTCTGATCAGAAACTAACCTGAGTCATCAGACATGAGCGACGTTCTCGAAGCGATCCTTTTTGATCGTCTGTTGGCAGAAGTTGTATCTCCTTGACGTTTCATCTGAAAATATACAAATTTACTATAGCACCTATATTATAATATGCAGAGACAAATTAATAATGGAAATAGGGTATCTATTTACTTCTAAACACTATGTCAAGAATGTGGGCCTTATTTAATACAAATGTTGCTTTCTTTATAATACATAAAGTTCGCACATAAATGGAAAGATAGTGTTGCTGTTGTAAATTGAAATCGAAGCAGCGCGAGCCACTAACCAAACCAAGGTCATTGAGCGCAATGTATGAACAATTTTGATTTGCTATAAAAATTGTGTATAGACACATGTATTGTGTTGCGGTCAAAGAAAGCTAATTTATTATATATCGATCGTCGAACATCAATCAACAATGAATGCAATCAGTTATAGGTAATAAAATAACTCTGAACCTACCCAACTTATATTTATGATGAACTGAAACCATCACGCATTATAGATAAATACGCGTATTATCAAACAAAAGGTATGCACAAGGTACCTATAGTACGTACTTTCCTAAGCCGCAAATGTCCTTGAAAAAGGTCAAAATGAAATCGACTTTTGAACTATAACGAAATAAAAGAACATTCCAGATTCAAAACTACAAAAATAACTGAAATGAAGTAGGGAATAAGTATTTATCAATCTCATATCAAGCACAAGACAACTTGATGTCTATTGTAATAAAAATACAAAACTCTTAAAGAAATCGCACTTTTAAACAATCACTAATAAAACTTTTCTTTCTTTGAATACTGTTTCATGAAATAGGCAAGTATATTACTTATCTACAAATATTACATATTAAATTACAGGTAAATTGGAATAATAAAAACTTTACACGTACCTTGACAGCGAAATAGCAGATTGCTAGTTGTTTCTGAAACAGTATATAATACAAAATTTTAAATAACCGTTTTTGCTTTCTCCGAATCCAAAACAAAATGGCGCATTGTCCAAGCGTCCCATTTTGTTAAAAGTATTTAACTATTAATAGTTATTACCACACTTTATCCAAACTAATTCAATATGTACAATGTATTTTGAATCAAATAATGCATAAATAATATGGGTAAGTAGGGAATTATGAGAGAAAAAAATAAATAGCAATGATACGAAAACTGGTAAAATCGACAGTCTTATGTTTTTTTTTACAATTGCTAAATCAAAGTACCAACACAAACATTAAAGTTAGATATTTCAATATGTAAAAAGTGTTTTTTTAGTATTTCTTTAAAAATTTACTTAAGTACATGAAATAAGTAATTAATTTTAAAATAAAGCAAGCTTACCTCGACGGCGATAAAGCGGGAACTGGAAAAAAGTTTTATTTTTTCAAACAGCTTTAGAGCAGGGTTGCCAACTCCAAATTTTTTTACCCCTAGAGCTCAACTTAAAAGCCCCTAAAACTGTACTATTGTTTTGGAAAAACCACTAAATAAAAAATAAAAGGAATTATACGTTTAATTAAATCTTTATTTGTACATTTTCCAGAATTTCATACATTAAATCATTGTCAACCGGTTCGACACTTTTATGATCATACATATGAACGGTAAATAGTTTTAACATTTTATTTGTTGGAGTAAATGTCACGCAAGATTCTAATCGCTATAGCGTGAAGCGGACCATTATCACACTTTGCAGCATTTCAATGGATAATCTATTCCGCAGCTTATTTTTTACTATATTATATATAGACAACGCGCGTATACCCTTGCATTTGAAATGGGAACTGAGGGCCTACCGCGAACCACGTTCGACGTGTTGCCTCTCTGTCGTACTTATAAATTCGTACGTAAGTATGACAGGGAGGCAATACGTCGAACGTGGTTCGCGGTAGGCCCTCTGTTGTTAACGCCAACCCGCATTTTGTGATATTTTCGAAACGTTTGCAGCCAGCAGCATCGCAATCGTCGTATACTTCAAAGTAAAAATCCGCTGATGTTGAAGTGTTTGACCACATTTTATTACTCAATTGGTGCCACTCAGATTCGATATCATTTTTGTTTCCGTAAATATAAGTGTGAATGTGATTTAAAACTGGTTTTATGTCAGGTTTTACTTGAGACGTAGCCACTTTTGGGTCTAAATTAGCAATTACTTTCAGGATTGATAAATTATCCGGCAGCCGTTTTTGTATCTGTTCTGCAAGGCAACATAAAAAGTTCTTGCATCTTTCGCTTACATCCAATAACGTGTGCGCACCCGTAGTGCTCAAGTTTGCCATCAAATCCAAGAATCACCAGCCACGACGCCACAGACCCAAAATAGAGCGCTAGAAGCTTATTTACACGATACTTTTGGTGGGGCCCAACACCTAGATCAAACTTATAGCCATAACAGACTACCGCACGTATGGAAGTACCCTGCCTCTCCCTGCTCCACCGTACTTGCTTTTGATTATTAACATACAGACTTTCTATTTCTATACGTCTTCCGTATGAAATGACATGTGCAAACGAGACAGCTGTATGAATGTGTATAGCGATGTTCCGTTCACACAGGTCATTTCGTAAGACCGTATGTATGTGGCCGGCCTAACACTGCACGACCCGACAAGGGGCCCCGACCATATATGATGGTTTAAACCGCCTTTACAGCGACGGAATATCATACAACCACGTTACAAATCACTGTGTAGCTTAGATCGCAACACAGAGTGGGATACACTATGGTATCGAGAACGTTTCATTTCCAGTATAGTATGTAGCTTCTCACATCATGAACACTTTTAGAAAGATTCCTAAATAAACCATTAAAAATACTTAGCCCCTAAAAAAACCACTGGCTGCTTTTTTCCTCCTAAATTTAGTGGTAAAACCACTAAGTTGGCAACCCTGCTTTAGAGCCTAGACATAAAGCTGGCCATAAACGATCAAACATGATAAAATATTACTTATATTGTAGATGGCGACACTGGAGTTTGAGACAACTCGACCAACTCGTTTTGTATGAAATTAACACCTTAAAAAAATGTGTATTTAAGAAATAAAACTTCATAAATATCAACAAGTTCATATTTTACGATCAAATTAATATTATTTCAGTTGAATCCAGCATTAAATGTCGATTATGAGGCACCAACAAAATTCGCCTGTGATGTAAATTCTTACAGAGATATCAATGCAGATTCAAAGCTCCCACCTCTGATCATGTCTAATATTAAAAACTCTTTAGACCGGTACATAAAATATATCTTATTAAATTAATATAAAACCTAAAAATAAAGTCGTCATGACACTTAAAGCTTTTTAAAAATAGTTACAAAATTAAGAGTGATAACACAAATAATAATAGCGCTCCGACCACTCTGTTTAAACTTGTTAGATTTGTAAGTATACATACAACATGTACATATTTACAGGAATCTATTTGAAACGAATTTATTTAGTAATGAATAGGAGGCTTTCATATCTTCAATGGTGTTACCTTTTAAAAACTAAAATGGATGTATTCATAATACAATTTAAATATATTCAATTTATTACTGATATAGTTTATTACTATGTTTGTTTAATAATTTATTTTATATAATTATTAAACAAACAAACAAACTTACATTTGAAACAACTATAAATTCTGCTGGCAACACTGATTACATGTTGTCAACGTCCTGTGTCAAAGAAGGATTCGATTTTATTATAGATTATAAAAAAAATATATATATCTTCATTTCATCTCATTATTGTAAGTATAACAACACATATTACTTTATTATACATGTTTTTCATTTAGTTTTTGCACATTAAGACTATAACAAAACCTTATTGTAGAAATTAACATAACCTTAACATCCCGGAGAAATGGGAAGACTGAAAAGGAATGGAACGAATAGGGGGGGTCCCCAAAACCACCTGGTTATTCATTGCTTAGACATTGCCTAACATTATTAGGTTACTAAAGTTATTTTTATCTTTTCAGATTAAATACATACCGTACAGATAGCTAATTACTTACTACTGTGATGGGATAACCAGAAACCTTTCCAGCGGTACCTGGGACGTCTAGACGGAACCAGAAAATGTTGGTTTGCCAAAACCAAGAAATTGCAAATCTGGTGTCCGACTCCAACGTTATCCAGACGACGTTGGCTCCGATACATAGTCTAGATGGGTGACGATAGTGCACTAAGAAGAACGTACAACGAAGTACCACATGGCCGAAAACAAATAGACGATTGGTGTATCAATATGCACCTCTGCTTGGTGCCTTAGAACAACACAGTTTTTTTGTCACCATTTGTGTTGGTGTATTATAAATTTGTGTGTTTATAAATGTATATAAATATATTTAGGTAAAGTGAAGTTCAATAGAAATGACAAATAATGTAAACATACCAATTTAACATAATTCTTTCATAATCTTGCACTTTTTCATCAATAGCTGGGTCCACACAGAGCGAGCATACACAAGAGGCAATTTCCTCATGCACAAACCAACCAGTGTGGACGTGCCTCAGCCAAGGCGGTGCGCTTAAGCGAGGAAAACGCAGATATTGCCTCGGCCAAGGCACATCTACACTGGCCGGTTTGTGCGAGAGGTAATTGCCTTGTACATACATGCTCGCTCGCTCACTTTGTATGGACCCACCTAATAGTGTATATATTTAAATATTCTATTGATATAAATGTTAATAATTAATATTTTAAAGTAAACATTGTGAAAATATTATATTATATGTGAAATGCTAACAAAATCTGTCATGTAAGTTTAAATTATTTGCCGTTTTTATTAAACATAATTAATCCTTTGAATGTTAAATATTTTTAAACATGTCTTAAGAAGTTGTGTCCATCAGTGGTATTAAGAACTTTCAAGGCAGTATGCCATCAGTGTGCAGCAAATGATTTTTAATTGATGAATTGCCCTGTAAAGTTTTGCCATTGTTGATTTAAGTAGTAGGTACTAATTATATTGACTGTTGTGATAATAAAATATATGCTTGATAAGTATGAAAAAATTGTATTATAAATAAAACTTTTTGTATAGTAAAAATTTGTTTTATTTTTTTTAGTGATATATATGTAGGGTTTTATATCTATATTTAAGCCTGTCTCGGTGCTCTCATGGGATTATTTGGGGATTGAGAACCAAAACAGGTTTTAATCGCATAGTTAGTCAGCTACTATCACGTTGTGCAGCGAAAGATCTCCTCCTTCTATTTCAGCATTATTCATGAGCTGCTGCCTCTCTATGTCCCATTTTTGGCATAGCTCGAGGGTGTGTTGAGCCGTATCGTCTGGGTCCCCGCACTCATGACACACCGCCGTGGGTTCCCTCTCAATTTCATGCAGGTAATGACCGAAACAGTCATGCCCAGTCATTACCTGCGTTAATTTGAACGTGAGAACGCCAAACTTTCTTTCAACCCACTGGTCTAGGGAAGGGAGGATTGCCCCTATTGTGCGTGTTCCATAGGGGGAATCCTCCAGTAGGTCCTTCCACCTCTCTTTAAGCCGGTCCAGCGCAGGCTTTTCTGCTCTCTCCCCATCTTCAGGATCTAGCTGCTCTCCGCGCGCCCTGGCCTCAGCTCTCACCCTGTACCTTTCCGCGAGGACTACCGCATCAAGCTCCCACGGGGGAGTGTCCGCCATCACACATGGCGCTGCATGTGACACATTGTGATATGTTCTTGTTACACGCAGAGCAATGACTCTCTGAGGCCGACGGAGGAGTGCTCTATTGCGGCTGGAGAGCCGGTCCGCCCTGATGGGAGCTGCGTACATTGCCATACTCCTCACAACACCTGTGTATAGGCGCTTACACAATGAGCCAGGTCCGCCTATGTTGGGTAGGAGACTACTTAAGGCCGAGGCCGCACCCACTACTCGAGGAGCCAACTTTTTAAAGTGCTCCTCGAAATTCCATTTGAGGTCCAAAATGAGGCCAAGGTATTTGATGTTGGACTTAATCTGAACCGCCTCACCCGCAACAGGTATGCTGGTTCCTGCTGGAATCTTCCACCCTCGTCCCTCAAAGATTATGGCTTCTGTTTTCGCTAATGCCACCTTTAGGCCTAATGGCTCTATTATTCCTACGGTGAGCTCTGTGGCCACCGCTGTCCTTCGCAGAGTCTCCGCCGTATCTTTTCCCCGCACATCCACCATTGTGTCATCGGCGTAACAAATGGTGATCATGCGAGGAAGTTGGGCACGTCTTATTGCCCAACACAGTTCTAACCTAACCTAACCTACTTTTCTGATAGCAGGTCGATTTTCCAAGGATAACAGTTCTGACCTTTTTTTTTTTTTTTTTTTTTTTTTTTTCACGCAGGGGTAAATACATTTACGTATCTCACCCCCGGGCTGCGAAAGCCCGTTGGGGATGGGGTGGTATGTGGGACTCGCCCCTCGCAACTCCCTCTGCTTGCCAGAGGGAGGGGAGGGGAATACCCACTAACTTCCCCTGCGGCGTTACCCTCTCTGCCGTTATAGGGGAGCATCATGGGATCACTAATATTCTACCACGATGCTCCCCCGGCCGCCCCGGCTAATTCATCGGGAGCACCCTCATGTTAAAAGAGGAGGGATTGTGTAACGCTACAATCCCTCCCCAGGCGTGTAGAGCTTTATCTGCGGGTCCCCAGCCCGCAGCTCTACTGAGGAATCAAGGCATTGACGAATTGCCTTTGCCTTGTTCCCCTCCGTCTGCGTCGAAGCGGGTGCGCATCAGCTCTCTCTTCCCGCATCCGCTCCGCTTCCTCTTTCTTTCTTATAACTTCTTCGCAGAAGTTATTGAACGCCTCCCAGGATCTCTCGCTGGCCAGAATTTTTGTTACTATATTATGCAGCGAGAGATCATCCACGTTTAGGGCCATTTCTAGCTCCCGTCTCTCTGGGGCCCAGGATGGGCATTCCACCATTGTGTGATATGCGGTGTCATCTTCGTACCCGCAGTGATGACAAATCGGCGTAGGCTCCCTCTGTATTGTGTACAGGTAATGACCGAAGCAGCCGTGTCCAGTCATTACCTGTACTTGCCTGTAGGTCAAGATACCACTTTTACGGTCCAGCCAGCTATCGAAAGACGGGAGGAGCGCCCCTATGGTGTATGCGCCGTATGGCTCGTTCTCCAGCTGGCTTTTCCATCGATCTCTCTCCCTCTTCTTTGCTGCCTCTAGCCGCGCCTCCAACTCTCTAGGAGCCAGATGCTCATCGGTGATGCATAGCTCCATCCTCTGGTTGTACCTCTCCGCTAGTAATCGTGCGTCCAGATCCCACGGCAAGATACCGGCGAGGGCACAAGCGGCCGCGTGCCCGATGGTCGAGTACCCTCTAATAATGCGCCGCGCAATAATTCTCTGGGGTCTTCTGAGGAGGGCCCTTGTTTTGTCATTAAGCCTCCCGGCCCATATCGGTGCTCCGTATAGCGCCATGCTGCGAATAACGTTCGCATATAGGCGTCGACAAGGGGCTTGGGGGCCTCCAACGTTGGGCAACAGTCGGCTCAGCGCCGAAGCAGCACTAATGAGTCGAGGAACCAGGTTGGAAAAGTGTTCCTCGAATTCCCACTTGTTGTCCAAGATAAGGCCCAGGTATTTAATTTGGGCTTTTAAAGGGACCGCCTCACCTCCAACAGGGATCACCTCATCAGGTGGCAGCCTCCAGCCTCTTCCTTTGAAGACTACGGCGTCAGTCTTATTAAGAGATACCGTAAGTCCTAGCAGTTTAATGCGCCCCACCGTGAGCTCGGTTGCCACTGCGGCTCTCCTTAAGGTTTCCCGATACTCTCTTCCCCTTACGGCCACCATTGTGTCATCGGCATAACAAATGGTGACCATACGGGGAAGTTGCTCCCCTCTTATTGCCCAATCAAAACCAATGTTCCAGAGCAGGGGACCCAGCACCGACCCCTGCGGAACACCACACTCCATCCGTCTTTCTAGGCGTCTGCCTCCTGATTCATAGAGCACTACTCTGTCTGAGAGGTAGTGCTCTATTATTGTCCTCAAATACAGAGGCACATCGTGATACCGGAGCGCCTCTTTTATCACTCCATAAGGGAGAGAGCCGAAGGCATTGGCAATGTCCAGAGATACTGCTATGGCTCCCTCCTTTTTATCTGCTGCCAGGTCGCTGAATTTCTTCAACGTGCCTACAGCGTCTATTGTTGACCGCCCCTCGCGGAAGCCGAATTGCCGGTCGCTAATGTTCGGGCCCGTGTCTTCCAAGTGCTTAGTGATACGCCTTGCTATAATGCGCTCCAGCATCTTGCCGGTTTCATCCAGGAGAACGATGGGGCGGTATCCCGAAGGAGAGTCAGCTGGACGACTCTCCTTTCGTAATAGGCACAATCTACCCTCCTTCCAGCAACGAGGGAAAATTCCCTCTTTGAGGCAGTCGTCAAATAACCCTCGAAGCCGAACTCCGAGGTGTTTAAGTGCCAGGGAGAGCACTCTCCCTGGCACACCATCCGGCCCCGGAGCCTTTTTGCTGGCTCTCATTCGGAACACCGCTCCCATAATTTCCACGTCCGAGATTAAAGGGACATCCGGGAGGCCCTCCGGTTCCTGCACTGGGAGAGCCATGACGGGAGGCGCAAAGTCCGGTGCCGCCGGGAAGAGGCCCTCTACAACTCTCCTTAATAGTTCCGGCTCTAGGGAATCCATGGGGGGAGCGTGTTTCAGTTTGTTCCTGACAATTTTATAGGGTCGCCCCCATGGATCCCTATCTAAAGTATTCAGGAATTCCTCTCGGGCTTCATCCTTCCGTTTGGCTATAGCAATTCTCAATGCCAATTTTGCGGTTAAAAGGGCCTCCCTTAGTGTCTCCTCCTCTGCCGCCGTGTGTTGCCGGCGCCGGCACCTGGTGAATTTCCGGCGTGCAGCATTGGCGGTTACTCGGAGGGCTGCAATTTCCTGCGACCACCAGTAGACCTGTTTTTTGCCAGTAAATTTCTTGGTCCTTGACATTCCAGTATCGCACACCGTCGTTAGCGAGGCACGGAACCGGGCTGCCCTTCCTTCAACCCCAAGGTCTACTGGTGGGGGAGCGCACCAAGCCTCTATCAATGCGGCCTCCTCAATCATGTCCCTATCCAGGCTGGCCAGGGACCACCTAGGAAAACCGCCATAGGGACGACGCCTGCTCGCTGCTTGCGGTGAAGCCTGTAGTGGGGCCGCCGGAGATGGAGAAATCCTCATCCTGATGTAAACGTGGTCGGAGAGAGTTTCCACATCCTCCAGGACACGCCAGTCCTCAATTCGGTTAGCGACAACAGGGGTTGCAAGAGTAACGTCGACAATGGATCCTCCCTGTTGTCGCACACATGTGTAGGCATTGCCCTGGTTTACAACCACCAGTCCCATCTCCACCGCCCAGTCCCTAAGGGTTTCGCCCTTCGCATTAGTAACAAGGGAACCCCAGGCTGCGCTTTTAGCATTAAGGTCCCCCATCACGAGTACCGGGGTTGGTGCTGACCTCCTTATTAGCCCTCCCAGATCATCTAAGTAACCCTCGAATTCCCATAGTGGCCTATTAGGGGAAAAGTAAGTTCCGATTAGTATAAGGTTTCCCCATTTGGCTGCCGCCATTCCGGGACCTTTATGAACCGCTATCAGGGGAGGATAGTCCCCAATAGCCGGTACTACTAGAGCCACTTTCCGGTCAGTTGCTCCTACCCAGTTGGGCTGAGGAGGAACGCAATACGGTTCCGCCACCACAGCCGCGCCTATGCCCCACTCCGCTATTACCTGCATGAGCAGGTCTTGGGCACGGGCGCATCTGTTCAAGTTAGTCTGTAGAAGTTCGTAAGGGCGTGGCAACATTACGTATCCATCTCTTGTCCCTCGTCAGCCCCTTGGGCGGATCTCTGTTCGGGCCCCTGGGTCTGGACGGGGCCTACTCTTCCCTTAGTCGGTGGGGGGCAGCATGCTTGGCCTCCCATATAGTGGCCGGCTGGCTTCTTAGCTTGGTGACACGCCGCGCAAAATGGCGCCTCGGTGCAGCCCGACGCCTTATGTCCCGGCTTGCTGCACCGGAAGCACAGGTTCCCTCTCTCTACTTGTGAAGGGCAAGTGGCACGAGCGTGTCCCGTCCCCATGCATTTATAACAGCGGAGCGGTGCTGGATCTAATATATGAACTTGTGCACTCGACCACCCCACAAGCAAACGCCCTCCCTCTACTATCTTGTTGGCGGCTGTCACTGGGCATTTAATGAGGGTCGAACCTACCCCGTTAAAGCCAGTACGGATTGCGCCCACCTTCACCTCGTCAAGTCTGCAACCACCCTTCGCTGATATTGCCTCGGCTACTGCCTCCTTGGTTGCACATTCCATGAGTCCTGATACCCTCAAGCCGGCCATTTTTGTTGGCCGGTACACCCTCGCGTCGTTGCCGACCAAGCCCTCCAATTTCTCGCGCAGGACATCGGCTGTCCTGCCGTTGTCGGTACCAGGGACCTCAATGATACGCGCCCCATCGGCCGTTTTCCGAACTTTAACGTGGTCTAGCCCCACCTCAGCTAGACCAAAAGAAGTCGTCACCTTGGCGAAGATCCCCGCATATGTAGCCTCAGATTCTGGTTTGAGAGCCACTACAATGCCCGCCGTCGATGGAGCAACCAATTTACGCGGCTTCGGCTTTGGCTTCACAGCCGGTTGGACTGCTGCAGACGCTTTCTTATTAGCTTTTCTCTTTGCTTTACGGCCCAATACTTCTGTCCACGTCTGATTAGCAGTCGTCGGTGGTGGCGGCGGCGCCGTCTGAGTAACCCTCTTCGCTCGGGGAGCGGGGGTGGGTTTTGAAGAATTTCCCGCATGATGGGGAGGAGTCACCTGAGGTACCTGCTTGGTAGCTACTTGTTTCCTCCGCGGCACTTTCGGGCCAGGTGCAGCTCTCGCAGGGGGCATTAGCGTTGACCCAGACGATGCTGCAGATTTCTCTACAGATTCCCCAGGGCCAGGCCTTGGGGTAGGAGCGGGGGCAGGAACCGCCAACGGGGTCCAGGGATTATCCGGCAGATCAACCACAGGAAACCGTGTAGGAGAAACCGTCCTAGCGGCAGCCGTAGCTGCCTTTTTTCGGTCCGCCGCTAATGGCGGGCGAACAACCGGCGCTGGAGGGAGACGACTCTTTATGTCGTCTATGCGAGCATTAACCATGTCCCCTAGCGATTTGAAGAGACTCGCCGACAGCTCCTCCCTAAACTCAGACAAGGCATCCGTTACCGCCTCCAGGATCTGGTTAGCCTTTAGACTGCCTGCTGGAGTCTCCTTCTTATTCCGATCGGAAAAGGCCTTTCTGAGCGCCTTCAATTCAGATGTCGCATGAGCTAGCTCTTCCTTCAATCTTTTATTATTTGCCCGAAGGACATGCACCTCCTCATTCTCCTCTCTTGAGTCAATGTTATCCATGGCATTTATTATTTCGCGGCACGCCTTGTTAATGCGACCGCGGATGGTTCCCTTTAAATTCGCTGACTTGCTGACGTCGGCCAGCACCCTCTTGGCTGCCCTGCGGGCCACATCCGCTTCGTCTCCGTCAGCAGCCGGTGACTGACAACCCTCCAGCACCAGGTTGCACTCCATTTCTTGCTCCTCATCGGAAATGACCTGTTCAGATGTTTGGTTTTTTTCCTTCATCGAGCAGGACGCCGGCCCGTGAACTTGGGGCGTATGTCTGGCATCCTTATCCGCTTTTTTCCCAGAAGACCCTCGCTCGAGACATATTTTCAGCATGCTTTTGGCCTTGGCTATTCCCACGTATGCCCCAAGGGATTTGGTCTTAGCAATACCCGTGTACGCTCCGCGGGTCTTGCTCTTTCCCCATTTCCCGCCTCGACGTGCTGTATTTATTTTTGGCAGGTTTCCCAGACACGTTTCCTCGTCCGATCCAGTATGGCGCCTTTTTTGGGCCAACTGTCTTTCCACTGACTTCTCGCCAGCCGTCTCATCGTCCTTTGCAAGGTCGTCGGAGTCCGTCGTGTCAGACAGTCGACGTATCCTCCCTGACCGTTCATTTCTGACTCCTCTCGTTCTTGCCTGGGAGTTAGTCCCCAAGTCTGAGTCTGAGTCTGTCGACGCTCTTTGATCCAGCTCCGACACCGCATCAGGCAGGCTCTGGGAAGAGCCGCTTTCATGTTGGCCCTGAGAAGGGCCGTTTTCGTGTTGGCCCTGAGAAGGGCCGTTTTCGTGTTGGCCCTCAAAAGGGCCGTTTTCAGGAGTTTTTTTATTTTTAGATGCCATTAAATTCCCACGAGTTGGGGAGAACAAAAGCTCCACAGAGGCAGAGATCCCCAATACCTAAACTGTGGCCCTATATACGCTGTGAGGTCGGGAGGTATCACAGGTTTGGCCACTAGTGACTGATGAGCACCCCAGCCGCTCTAAGAAGAGCACCCCAGCACGGTGAACCGCCATGCGGGGGATTGTGGATTTTTTATTGAGGTTAACTCCTCTTGACCCGGTCGACCAAGGCAAGGTCCTCGGTCCCATCAAAGGCTGCTAGACATGACAACAACACCTTATCATTTGGGATAACGAGTTTCGGGACGGTGGCCAAGGCCTGTACACCCGGTTTCGGCACCGAAAGCAGGTATACCCGTCCCCCCTGCTCTTGATAGTGTCCCTCTCTCTTCGCCTGCCCGGTATGGGTAGCCCTGTCCGGTATAGCCTAAGAGATCATAGAGACACGCCAAGAGCAACCTACCCCTCCCCTCCCGGGCTATTCCCGGGTGTCGGGTTATTGGCAACACCGGTAAGCAATCCCACGCAGGAGATCACTTACCGTTGCCCCCAGGGCGCACCAGCCATAAGCCATTCCCTTGACTGCGGATCCGCGAGGATCAACAGAAATTGGAATGACCCAGACCCTCGTGGAGGTTACCCGACCTAGCGCCCCAACAGTTCTGACCTAACCTAACACACTTTTCTGATAGCGTTCGATTTTCCAAGGATTGCAGTTCTAACCTAACCTAACCCACTTTTCTGATAGCAGGTCGATTTTCCAAGAATCACAGTTCTGACCTAACCTTACCCACTTTTCTGATAGCATTCGATTCTCCAAAGATTGCAGTTCTAACCTAACCTAACCCACTTTTGTGATAGCAGGTCGATTTTCCAAGAATCACAGTTCTGACCTAACTTAACCCACTTTTCTGATAGCAGGTCGATTTTCCAAGAATCACAGTTCTGACCTAACCTTACCCACTTTTCAGATAGCATTCGATTCTCCAAAGATTGCAGTTCTAACCTAACCTAACCCACTTTTGTGATAGCAGGTCAATTTTCCAAGGATCACAGTTCTAACCTAACCTAACCCATCGTTCTGGTAGCAACCCGGTTCTGTAAGTATCACATTTCTAACCTAACTTAACCCATTTTTCTGATAGCAGGTCAATTTTCCCAGGATCACAATTCTAACCTAACCTAACCCATTTCCTTACCGCATCTCGATTTTGCAAGGTTAGCAGTTTTAACCTAACCTAATCCACTTTTATGATAGCAGTCGAATATCCAAGGATTGCAGTTCTAACCTAACCTAACCCACTTTTGTGACAGCAGTTCGATTTCTCAAGAATCACAGTTTTAACTTAACCCACTTTTCAGATCGCAACTCGATTTTGCAAGGTTTGCAGTTCTAACCTAACCTAACCCACTTTTCTGAGATCATTTCAATTTTGCAACGATTGCAATTCTAACCTAAACTAACCCATGATTCTGGTAGCAACCCGCGGTTCTGTTAGTGTCGCAGTTTGATGCGTAAATGCGTACCTATATAATTTCTATGAAAATATCAGTTCTAATCTAGATGTTGAAACACAATCTTCTTATTATTATTTTAAAAGTTCGCTTTATCACTTTTGCCGCTATTTTTGTTGTTATTAATATAAAGAATATTTATTTTCCAAAAAATGCGGTTGTACTTCCTCTTTGAGCCGGTTCGCTTTATAAAGGCAATAGAGTTGTTTCCAATTTTTTGAAACGCTTGTATTACGTTCTTATTAACTAAAAGTTGCCTTATAATTCAACTTTTATGCTAAAAACGGCTTTAAATATGTTAAATTAACAAAATATATTTTGACGGATGCTTTCGCGCCCAAAACGCTCTTTGAAAATTGTGTGACGTCACAGTTTACGGTTTGACACATAACTACATACACACGTAGAAGATACGAACTGTCAACTGACATTTGTCATTTGTTGTTTATCGCCTAACTGCCAACAGTGTCAATCCGAGAGTTGTGACGTCATCCTAATCTTCAAAGACGTTTCGAGTTTGGTAAAGTGACGTGTGCCAAAAAATATTTCCAATTTAATATTTACAATAATTATGGTCATTACAGGTCCCCTAACAGTAGTTTAACATGTTCTTATAATCCAAAAGAATTTATTGGGATACAATTCTGCCCTAAAATTTGTCGATGGAAACAACCCTATTTTCCTGTTATTTTTCTTGTTATTAGTATAAAGATTATTAGTTTTCCAAAGGGGAAAGTTAATGCGGTTATACTTCCGCTTTGGGCCTCACTCTCGCAGCTCGGCCTTCGGCCTCGCGTGCTTGGGCGATCCGATGGAACGCTCCGTGCCTTCGGCCCTACGCGGAGCTCGGCCTTCGGCCTTCGCTGGGTTTCGAAGCTCAGCGTCGGGCCTTCGGCCCGCCGCTTCGCTTATTAAGACAGTTACCTTGTTGCCGGTTAGCTTTATCACTTTTCCCGTTATTTTTGTTGTTATTCAAATAAAGAAAATGTGTTTTCCAAAGGACAAAGGTAATGCGGTTGTACTTCCGCTTTGGGCCGCACTCTCGCAGCTCGGCCTTCGGCCTCGCGTGCTTGGGCGACCCAGAGTGACGCTCCGGGCCTTCGGCCCTACGCGGAGCTCGGCCTTCGGCCTTCGCTGGGTTTCGAAGCTCAGCGTCGGGCCTTCGGCCCGCCGCTTCGCTTATTAAAACACTCGGGGAGGGTTGGTTTCGGCCCTACGCGGAGCTCGGCCTTCGGCCTTCGCTTGGTTTAGAAGCTCAGCGTCGCTTCGCTTATTAAGACAGTTAACTTGTAACCGGTTCGCCCTATAAATGCACTTTTCCCGTTATTTTTAGTATAAAGAATATTTGTTTTCCAAAGGTGAAATGTAATGCGGTTGTACTTCCGCTTTGATCCGCACTCTCGCAGCTCGGCCTTCGGCCTCGCGTGCTTGGGCGACCCAGAGTGACGCTCCGGGCCTTCGGCCCTACGCGGAGCTCGGCCTTCGGCCTTCGCTGGGTTTCGAAGCTCAGCGTCGGGCCTTCGGCCCGCCGCTTCGCTTATTAAAACACTCGGGGAGGGTTGGTTTCGCTTCGGGGGTAGTGCGGGAAGTTGGAGCTTAAACACGACCCAATAGTAAAAGTGTCTTGACAAGCTCACGTCGGGCCTACGGCCTTCGGCCTTCGGCCCACCGTTTCGCTTGTCTAAGACACTTTTCCTATTGGGTCGTGTTTAAGCTCCAACTTCCCCCTCTCAGGTGACGCTTCGGGCCTTCGGCCCTACGCGGAGCTCGGCCTTCGGCCTTCGCTGGCCTCGGCGCGTCGCCGTCGGGCCTTCGGCCCGCCGGCTCCGCTTATCAAGACAGTCGACTTGGTAGAACGCTTGGGAGCACTTTGTGCACGCAGCTCGGCCTTCGGCCTCGCTTTAAGTTACTGGGGGTTGCACGCTTGGGGGTCGGGGTGATGGCTCCGGGCCTTCGGCCCTCCGCCGGGGTCGGCCTTCGGCCTCCCGGCCTGAAGCTCGCCCTTCGGGCTCGCTTAAGACAGTTTTTATATAGGATTTCGCTTTGTTCCTCACTCCCGCAGCTCGGCCTTCGGCCTCGCTCAAAATTACTGGGGGTAGGGCGCGCCTGGCCACTCGGGGTGAAGCTCCGGGCCTGTCGGCCCGTCGCGGGGTCGGCCTTCGGCCTCCCGGCCTGAAGCTCGCCCTTCGGGCTCGCTTAACCTACTCGAAAATTTGATTTGCCCCTGTCCGCCGCCATTTTGGATTTTTCCAAAAATTTTTTTTCACATGGTAATCTTGGGCCCCCACGCTCTCCGCATGCCAAATCTCAGCGCGCTCGGACCAACTTGAAAAAAAATAAAAAAAAAAGTCGGCCATTTTGAATTTTTTTTGATGCAGTTTTTTTTCTCTCGAGGCCCTCTATGACATTTGGTCGAGCACCCCCCACCTATCACGCACCGTTTCAGAGTTGCCATACAAAACTAAAGTGGCCATTTTTTCCGCCATCTTGGATTTTTTCAAAAATTTTTTTTTCCATAGGCATCTAGAGGGGCCCGAGATTCCGTGACCAAAATTTCAGCGCGCTAGGACCTTTTTGAAAATTGGCCGCCATTTTGAATCCGCCATTTTGAAAAAAAAATGGCGGCCTCCAAAACTGCCCAGGGTCCTCTATGACATTTGGTCGAGCACCCCCCCTCTATCTCTCACCGCTTAGCCGGGCCGTCAAACATTTTTTGATCCAGGAGTCACATCGAAAAATCCATATTTTTCCCATACGTCTCCCGATTTCCTCTATACGTGGCCAAAAAATCATCCCTATCCGTTCAGCCGTTTCCAAGAAATAGGGAGAGGTTAGAAATGAGTCGGGATGCAGCTATATATATTATTAATATTATATTTAGTGATTCGGTCTTAATTTTATGAATGACTATATTAATTATGATACTAAATGTATATGTACATATATTTCAAACTTAGCAAAAACGTATTGCATAACCGTTTTGAGTGTTTTAAGTCTAGTGAACGTATTGCATAGTACCATCGCATTAATGATGGCTGAAAGAGTACCGCGACCGACACATGAGAGTTGAACCATACATTAATTTAATAATTTTATACGATTTCTATTACCTATTTAATAACTTAGTTATTTAAGTAGTAATCTGAGGGGTAATCCTTTAAAGGATAATCAGAGGGTAATCGTCTTGTTGTTTTAATACAATTACCTAAATAAATATATGAATAGGTATTTACCTAGTTACCGATTATTTACAATCATAAAAATAAACACTCAATATCTGTGAGACATGCGAACAAAATTTATTAATAAGTGCAACTCGCCAAAATGCAGAGAAAACCGCTTTCTGATTAACTCAGATGGATGGTACTCTAGTGGTGCTTGACACTGAGTTCTTGCAAATTGTTCTAGTAAATTGTGATGAAAAAACTCGTCTCCTCTAATTCAATTGAAGTAAGTGTACTTATTATAATTTAATGATTCAATTGAATTAATTATCCAATATAACTTTAAGAAAAAATCTAATTATCAAACAGATGATAAGTACTTACTGGCATCGCCTATGAGCGACCAGGACAATTACTCATTTATTATCAAGTTTTGTTATATCTTATTCTGAGAAATAAGATTCTCAAAGCTGATATTTATTTTTATATAAGTATTCATTTGGTTGACTCTTTTTTTTTTTATGCGATTTAATATAGGAGGAAACCAAAGTTGTTCAAGTTTTATCGCCCATAACATTATTGACGTACGTAGCCATATTTTTATAGTTCGATTTATGAATGTTTCTGCATATCATAATCATTTAAAAATCGACACCAAAATGTATGCACTCTCAGGGCACCACAATACATATTAACAAGATATTTTATCAAGATTAAGTTTAGAAATTGCTTTCAAATTCACTACACGTCTTTTATAACATCTAAGAGTTTAAATATTGTACGTCAGAAAGAATATACTTTAAATAATACTGTGACGTGATGTAGGTACACGTAGCAATTCCCACTTTTAGAGACAAGTTATACCTACCCAATGTATTAATATTATATTTATGTGGGTAGTGTAGTATAAAAACAATGTACTATTGTGTTAAATACAACATTTGTGAGTCGCTTGTTGATTTACATTCAACCTATGGGCGGGGATTCATACTTTTTTCATTTAATGCCGTACTATGGGTTAGGTGTGAGTAAAATTTGGATATATTTTAAGTGTTGGGTCATCTAAAACCAAATAAAAAGAAAGCTTCCCTCGGCTTTATAACACAACATTATTCCCATTTTTAAGGCAATAAATTTCCCACAAAATATATGGGTAATATGAAGAATGCACCAATATGAATGTCTAGGCCCTTTGTTTCGTTGTGCGTTGTGCATTATCCGATCTTTTGGTTCACGACCAATCGCCGCGCCGGGCGAAATCGGTGTTCGAAATACGAACAGACTTTCCTTCGTGTTGGTTCACGACCAACCCCCAGGATGATTTTTTTATGCCTTTGTTTCGTTGTGCGTTATTCGATCTTATACCTTCGTGTTGGTTCACGACCAACCCCCGGGCGAAATCGGTGTTCGAAATACGAACAGACTTTCCTTCGTGTTGGTTCACGAGCAACCGCCAGGATGATTTTTTCCATCGTGTTAGTTCTCGACTAACCTCCAGGATGTATGTATGTCCTTCAAGTTGAAGGATTGCACAACGATTTTAAAAACAAATATATGTATATTGCACAACGAATTCAATGAAATCTCACAGCTAACACCATAGTAGGCATAGGCAACGAAGATCGTTATAAAAAATGTGGTCTTGTGCCGAAGTGTTCGGCAACTAGACCGAGGTGTGGACGCTACCACGCACAAATAAAGAATGAAGAGCGCAGCGGTCGCCGCACGCAGGTAACCAGTAAGCGGAAGTGGGCGGATGTTGGTTTTCACAGTTTTAATCAAAATAGTTACTCTTAAATGTGTGCGATGCTATCTGTACAATAGGGAAACTACATGGTTAATATAAAATTATATCTGAAAAATGAAGTGACGAAATATAATTTCTGATGTGACAATCTTTGCCACTCTCTCATTCTTTTAACATAGAAATGTTGAATCTGTTTAGTAACGTCACATATAATCATGAGCGTAAAAGTAAAATCTTGAGCGTTGCGAGTGTTTCAAGGCACGTGAGTTGAAAACAAACTTTGCTGCTCTGGTAAAACACAAACATTTTTATCACATCAATTAGTGACAAATACTGGTTCTAAAACATAAAAATTTAAATATTTATATCATTCAAAACCATAACTTGAAATTCCATTCCACTGCTTATAGCTGCTATAGGGCTAATAAACACACTGTTTTCAAAGATTAAAGAGAGCTTTTTAATTCAGACTACCCTTTGTCGCAAAATATTAATAATCGTGAAAGTATGTATTTATATATCTGCTTTTTATAAACTATATTATGATACCTACTGACACTTTCAATCTCTTGTATATCAAAGAGCAAGAATGTTCAGTTAAAATGTATGAAGGTACTCACTTAATTGCCTATGTGCTCAGGTGAACCACTAACATTCGCCTGCTGAATACCTTTTTGGTAGAAATAATATAAATATGGGCTTCATGGTTGAAATAAAACATTAAATTGAATTAAATAAACCAAATATTGTAGCTCTTTAGTTGTACGCGCGTAAATAAATTAACTTTTCATATGTTAGAGATAAACATATGTTACTTTTGATGATGATAACAGTGCATGTCAATAAAAATTCCCAGCATGCTCCACCATGTCGTCAAGCTCACCATACTTATTAACCTATCGAATGAGCTAATGCTTTTACGGATACTGGAAAGCGATATGTAAATGTACTACATACCTATACGAGGCCTGGATGTTAGTGAGATGACGATATGAGTTGTGCTGGTGTCCGACTTTATTACCTACATATAACATGAGTATCACATGATTATCCACCTGGTTTCTTGAGCTTAATAGTCGCCTCCAAACCTCCCCTTATAGCGACCCCATTCCTCACACAAAGTTTACCTTAAGTTCATATTAGCCTCACTGGATCACTGTTCACTCTGAGTACTGATAACGTGGGTCACAATATACCCGAGACACATAATTATTCTAATAACACCATAAGAACGTTCTTGACTTGATCTAAAAGCAAATATCACTGCCGCGTCGATTTGTTCGCACACAACCTCCTTTTTCCTACTGTCGTTCTCATCTACCCTCTCAACTTCCCTCAAAAATCCCAATAACCTAGAAGCGGTTACTTAAGTTAAACGTGACTACTAGCGCCATCTACTCCATGACGTTGGCAAATATTAGCTGGTTCGCAATACGTTCGCGACATCCTCCTCGGGCCAGCCAGCACCTCAGACAGGCCGGCCCTGGTTGCCTCTTCGCTTTGCCGAGGGTTGCCCACCTTGTCGTGGTGGAGGGGCCTAGTAGCCGTGGCTTGGTCTCCCACGGTGAAGCGAAGAAGCCCAGTGACCCTTTTTTTTTTTTTTTTGCCCAGAAAAATCTTCGAAAGTTTCCCCAGCGCCAGGGGGAAGCGCTGAGGATATGTGAGGTTTCTACTCACTAAAAAACCTGGGGTGTTCATCTCTCTGCCTTTGGGGTGGGATTACGGGCATGTGGTGTCAATCATCCGCAACCCCACCAGCAGCTGCCCATTACGGCCCATCACCGGGTAAATACTAGCCATTGTTAAGGGCGTGTCCGAACACTTGACACGCCCTCCAGCCCGAGGACCTCTTTCCTATGGATGACAGACGCCCCCGTGTCTGCCACCCGGAGGTCTATGTTAAGGGGGCAAGCGTCTGTCGTGCGCAGCACGCCTGCGTCTCGTTCTACGGCGGCGCATTGGGTCAGCCTCAGTTTGGATTTCCCGTTCGCGCTCTGCCGCCTCCTTTTCGGCCATGACGTGCTCAGAGAAATCCAGCATCGTCTGCCACACCTCTTCACTTGACAGCATAGCCTGCACTACGGCTGGCAACGACAGATCTTGTCCCACTCGGGCAATCACCTCTTCTCTTTCAACGCCCCAGACCGGGCACTCAGCTAGCGTGTGCTGGGCCGAGTCTTCGCGGGCACCGCACTCGTGGCATTCCGGGGTTGGCTCTCTTTTGGCTTGTTCGTGCAGGTACTTGCCGAAACAACCGTGCCCCGACAGCACCTGTGTGAGCCGGAATGTGAGAACCCCGTAATCCCTTTCAAGCCATTCATGAAGGATGGGTTGGATTGCCTCTATTGTACGGATGCCAGCACTCGGCTGTTCCAGCCGTAGCCGCCACTCGTTAACCGCCTCTTGTTGTAGCTCCATTCGTCGCTTGTTTATTTCTTCCGGAGCTAACAAGTCACCCCGTTCTCGTACCTCCCCACGCCACTGGTATAGAGCCGCGAGGACCCTCGCGTCCAAGTCCCAGGGCAGAGAGCCGGCTAGTACACACGCGGCCTCCTTGCTTATCGTGCGATACCCTCTTATGACCCTTACAGCCATTGCTCTTTGTGGCCGGCGCAGCCTAGCGATATTCTCTCTATTGAGAGCATTTGCCCAAACTGGGGCGCCATCGATCGCACCACACCCGTGTACAGGCGGCGCGCAACAACTTAGGTGCCAGACGCTCAAAATGCGCACCGAAATTCCATTTGCTATCAAGCACAACTCCCAGGTAGACTAGGGTTGGATTGACAGCAATTAAGATTCCTCCTACCACAATAGACTACCCTGCCGGGGGCGCTTTCCGTGGACCATAGAAACATATGGCCTCGGACTTCGCTAGTGCCACCTCCAGGCCTAGACGCCTGATCTTGCCAACGCAATGGGCAACTCCCGCCGTGGCTAATACGGCTGCGTCGCGATAGCTGGGTCCCTTGGCCGTCACGAGCGTGTCATCGGCGTAGCAGATGACATTGATTCCGCGCAAGTTTTCCCCCCTCAGGACCCAGTTGTAACCTATGTTCCACAGGAGTGGTCCAAGGACCGACCCCTGTGGAACCCCACAGGACATTTCCCTCTCCCCCCATTCCTGTTGCCCAGGCCAGGTGACGAACCGTTGGCTGAGGTAGGCATCAATAATGCGGAACAAGTGGAGGGGTACTTGGTGGTACCGTAACGCCTCTTTTATTGTGTTCCAGGGCAGGGTGTTAAAGGCGTTGGCGATGTCAAGTGACACCGCCAAGACGACGTTGCCCTGGGTAACAGCCTCGTAGGCTATCGACTTAACCCGCAGAATTGCATCGACCGTTGAGCGGTTTCTGCGGAAACCAAATTGGCAGTCGGCTAAGTCCGGCCCCTCACTTTCCATGTGCTTGATGAGGCGTGCAGCGATTATTCGCTCGAAGAGCTTGCCCACCTCATCAAGCAATACTATCGGCCGGTAGCCAGACGGTGAGTCAGTCGGTCGACCCTCCTTTCGGAGTAGTACAAACTTCCCGGTCTTCCACTCCTTCGGGAAGCAACCCTGCTCCAGACAAGCGGTTAAAAGACGCAGCAGCCTTGGCTCTAACTCTTCCATAGCCAGAACCCAAGCACGGCCCGGGATGCCGTCAGGCCCAGGGGCCTTGTTCTTGGCACGAAGCCGGTAGACCGCCACGCCCAGCTCTTCAGGACGAACTGGTGGAATGGTCTCCTCTTCTCTTGGCCTCACCGCTGGCGGCGCCATGACAGGCGGCTGGCGAGGTTCCCTTTCAGGGAAAAGCGCCGCAACGACGCGCGTCACAAGCTCCGGCTGGAGTGTTTGTGTCAGCGGAGGCGCCCAAGGACGCAGCTTGTTCCGCACGAGTTTGTAGGGTCTTCCCCATGGGTCTACATTGAGGGTCTCCAAGAATTCGGCACGACTCGCCTCAATTGCTCGTCCAATGGCCGCGGAAAGCTCGCATTTCGCATTAAAGTCTCCGGCAACCAAAACAGGTGTGGGATCCAGCTGCCTAACTATGGCACCCACTTCTACGAGAAACATTTCAAAATTCGCTACGCTAGGCTATCGTTGGGTGAGAAGTAGATACCAACAACAGCAATGTTTTGGTATTTCACCGCCACGACACCATGACCCTTTACGACGCCTTGAAAAGGTGGGGAGCCAGCAGTGTTCCGCGACACTAGGGCCACAGTTTTATCCAGGTCCATAACCCATCCTGCTTGTGTAGAAACAGAGTACGGGTATGGCTCTCCTACCACCGCTATATTTACTGACCACTGTGCCATACTCTGAAACAGGAGATCCTGAGCCCTGACGCAGTGGTTAAGATTCGCCTGGAGAACGTGTATAGCCATATTAATTGATGTCCATACCAGAAGCCTCCTGAGTCCCGTCTACAATAGCAGTGGGCGGGCGGATAGGTTGCGAGGAGGCCCGGGAGCCATCGCCAATCTTTGTCTTCGGTTTCTTAGGTGGGGCAGTGCAGCTCTTGCTCCCTGTCCTATGATCCGCATTTTTGCCCAACGCAGCACAAATTGTGCAGTGTGGTGTAGCCGAGCATTCCCTTGCTTTATGTCCTGGCTGGCCACAACGGTAGCACAGCTCCGACCTGTCAATTTCTGAAGGACATTGCGCCCTGACATGACCCGACTCTAAGCACCGGTAACATCTTTGGGCGCGCGCTTCAAGCAATTTGACTTGCGCCGACCCCCAGCCTACCAGCAGTCTTTCTTTTCCAGCCACCTTTTTGGCCGCAGCTACTGGACAACGTACCCACGCGGAACCTAGTCTCCAGGGGTTTGATTGGATTTCACCCACTTTGACCTCTTAGATCGGACAACACCGGCCTGTGCAATCGCCGCAGCAATATCCTCCGAGGACACTGAATCATCCAGGTCAGACACACGTAACTCCACGCATTTTGTGGGGCGAGACACCCTAACCTCCTCGGGGTTAAACAATTGACCCAGTTTTTCTGCCAGTTTGTCTGCCTTAGGCCCGCTGTCGGCCCCCGGAATTTCTAGCAATCTCGCGCCGGTAGCCGCAACTTTAAAGCGGATTGACTGAATATCGAGTTTAGACAAATTCACTTTTGATTTAGCCGCAGCTAACACACTTTGGTACGTCATGCCCTTCTCTGCGGCCTCCGGCTGCAAGGACAACACCACGGCAGTAGAGCGGGGTGGCCGCAGTTTGCGGACCTTTTGCTTTTGCGACCGTTGTGTTGCCTGTCCCTGAGATTTGGCGGCTCCCGCTTCGATTCTTTGCTGCGGTTGAGAGGCCGAGCGAGGATTTGCCGCCTTACCTTTCTTCTTTCCTCCAGCCGCCGTGTTCCAGGCTTTATTCATGGCAACTGGGGCCGGAGGCAGAGACTTAGAAGCAGGCGATGCGGCAGTGCGAGCCGCGGCGGCTTCGACTGCCGCAAGGGTCGCCTTTTTCTTCTTCGTCCTTTTCCCCTTCTTAGGTTCCTCCGTCAGATTTGGAGGGCCTCGTTTTGGAGCTGGCCTAGGAGCGGGTTCAAACTCCTGAGTATGGGGAGTGTCCCGTTCAGCTTGACGCCTCAAGTCGGCAGCCAGTGGGGGCCGCATTGGTTGGGCTGGCAACAGCCTGCCCTCCAACTCTAAAGCTCCCAACCTCGCGTCTAGCATTAGCCCTATCTTAGCCGTCATTGAGCGCATCATATCTTCCATGTTGGGAGACCCTGCCGTATCCTTTCGGGAGCTGCTAGATGGCTGCAAATGTTCTGTGGGCAGAGGTGGAACCGGGACCGAGGACGGCTTCTTGAACTGGTCCCGGAAGTCTGCCCTCAGCTGTGCCATCTCAGCTTTCAGTTCAGTAAGTTGCGCTCGCAGGCTATCGTTTTGAGCCTGCAGACGTCTCGTCTCCTCTGAGGTAGTGCGCTCTAAGAGACACTCAAATGTCTCTTTAATAGATTTTGCCGCGTCCTTCAGTGCCTTTACAAAGGTGCCTTTCAGATTTCCAGACTTTTTGGCAACCAGTGTAATTGTATCCAGGCTTGTCTGCACGCGCTGGGAGAGCGCAGCCGCAGAGAGGTTGTCCTCTTCACAGGGTAGGACGGAGCCAGAGCTTAAGCCGCCTGTCTGACTGCGAGTTAAAAATGGCAGCTGTATGCCAGCCACTTCTTCTTCTGCCCGTAACCTTAACTCTTCTCGCTTGGCGCGGTTGTAATCTTCTTTGGTTTTGGCAAGGCCTACGTAATGTCCCGTGGTTGGAGGCCGACCGCGGCCTCGCTTTGAAGCGGACCGAGACCTCTTCTCGGTGTCTTCCTCTGAGTCTGACCCCGAGCCGCTGAGACCGCGCTTCCGCCAGAACCGCCTGTCGTTATCACCGAGCGAGTAACAACTCATGGCAGAATCTGACTCAGCCTCGTTACCATGCTTGTCATTCGGAGCTAACTCCGAACAAACACTGAGCATGCTCTCTGCATTGGATTCACTATCCACCTCTTTGTCGCCCGTGTGGGCTTCCACCTCTTTTCTTTTTGTGCTGCTGGTCGGAGCTGGAGATTGGGACTCATGCTCCTGATCGCAGCGAGTGAGAGTCACTCTTAAGTCCGAAAGCGAACTCTGGCTCCCCGGTCGACTCTGTGACCCTGCCCCATTTGAGGCTTCCGGTACCTCGCTCTGTGAGGGAGACACTGTCCTTGTCGGAACCACCGTGGTTTTCTCGGATTCTTTGGAGTTCTTAGAAGCCGGTCCACTCTTACGGACGAACCGACCCTTAGAGTCCCTCTGGGGCGAACCTCCACCCCTCAATCTCAAAGTGCCCGACTCTGAGCACTCCTCCACGTTTAAGTCCAGGTCGTTAGCGTTGGAGTGCGACATCGGGTCGCAGTCCTTCACCTCTCGATCAACAAAAACCTTATTCCTGATTGCATCGATGTCCGTATTCGTTGCGCCATGGTTGTGTTCACGAAGACCGGCACCGTGCCGGCCTACGAGGCGATTGTTGCCCACCCCTGCATACGGAGGGCAGCCGCCCACCGAAGTGAGCGGGCGGGCTTCCTCCTTTCGGAGACCCGCCAGGGGAATTTTTTCGCAATCGTCTTTCATTTTTTCCTGTCATCGATCTCTTTTTTCGGGGGTGAGCTCCCCCGCACGCTAGGCACTGGACTCCCTCCAGCCATGCATCCCATCGGCACGATCCGCTCACCTTGGGATTAGGGATTTATTATAGTGGTTTTCTCCACCCAGCGCTACTCTCAATGAGCAGCGCTCCCGGCCCGCTCAGTGCGGGTTACGGGTTGCCCGACGGGAGGCCGAAACCCACCCAGCAGCCACCTGACGGTGACCGCCAGACCCGCCGCGCCGCAGGCCTTGAAGGCCCGCCATCCCACGCCGCCAAGCGGCCGCTGGCCCCACAGAAGGGGCCCCCCAAACAAACTGGGCATACGCACCACCTCCACCCAATGGTTACTGCTCTCTGACACCTCAGATTAGCTGAGGCAAGACGAGAGCAGCCAACCACAGGAACACCCCTCCCCTCCTGACAGGACATTGGCAGCACCGGTAAGCAATAACTTGGAACCCAAGAGATTACTTACCGTTGCCCCCGGGGCACACCGTCCAAGATCCCTTCCCTTACCCCCAGATCACTCGGATCAAGAGGAATGAGAAGGGACTCGGCACACTGGGAGGTTTCCTGTCCGTAGCACCCCAAGCCCAGTGACCCAGGTCAGGTGACTGTAACCTGGGTAACCATCGAATGACAAGAAAGCAGGGCAAGCGTTTGCGCGGTTCGCAAGATTGACAGTTAAACTCTGTCTCTCTCTTCTATATCTCAACATTTTTGACTCACGACTTTTTTAGGAACCTATTAAGCGTTTCGAGAGTTTTCGCACATCAATGTTCTTTTTTTGTGCTGGACTCCACAACAGTTTAAGACGGAAGCAAATAAGCAAGGATGATGGACACAACATTAGCCAGTTAATTTTCCTTTCTGTCCCGCCTTGAGGTCCCATGGTACATAGACCCTGTATTTTTGTTGCTTATTTAATTGTCTTATTCACAATTAACAGGAAAAAATCCTACTTCATATATCGCTCTCTCATCTCTCTTGACGGTGAATACTGAGGATTACTCAGATACTTTAATCGGTGTGTCAAATAGTTTGTGCAACTGGCTATTCTGTTGCATTGAATTAACAATTGATGTATATTTGACAACTGTAACATATATAATACAAAAAAAAAACATATTGTAATTCAAGTACCAATTTGGAATAGCTAATTAACAACACTCAATGTCACGCCGATTTCACGCCGATCATTTATCGGCAGCGGCGACGTGGCAAAAAAGCCCGGCGGCGGCGGCACGCCGGCGCGGCGCACACGTCTAACACAGATACGTCAACTCACGACGCACACTCTCATACATTTTGCTATAGAGAGTCCGTGCGAATTAGCTTCAAAGCAACTCGGTCTTGCATCGAGTTATATTCATTTAAATAAAAACCTTAAGTGGAACCATATAAGGTTTATATTGGAAAAATGCACGCACATATTCATAAAGTCCGCGAGTACTAAGGGGCCTACCACGAACACCGAAGTACGCAAATTGCGGGCAACTTTCTCTTTTACTCCAATCATGACTTAATTAGGGTGACAGAGAAAGATGCTCGTATTTTGCGAACTTCGGCGTTCGTGGTACAGAGGCACACGGCAACATGCTGCTTCATTTGAATTTAAACCTTAAATACAAAAGGGTAAGATTTATATTGGAGTGTAATGTTTCACAATTTTGAATCGAGTGACGTTTGCCGCGCGTATGGTTAATATTGCTATATAAAAACATTGAATTGAATAAATGGGTAAAATTATATTGTATTTTGTTATTGTTAGTACCAAATTTAGTAAAAACCTTTTAAAAAAATATATAAATTTTAATACAAAATCCAAGATTATTATGTAATTTCAAGCTTAATAATTTGATAACGTGCGTTTAAAAAAAGTACTATTTGTAGATTTGTAGTAATAGGTTCTAGAATTCGTGGGTGAAAATGGAATAATGTTATGATAACTCTCCCGTCCTGGTTGTTACCAAGGCGTTAATGTTGTTATTATTAGAGTTAGACATAGACATAGATTTTTTTTATTTAACACCACATTGAAAAATGTTTACAGGCAATGCTACAAAACATTACAAGCCTTAAAATGAAACTTAATTAGGCACAAATTTATGTTTACATGTAGATATAAAAAAACTTTTAAAATTATGATGCTAAAAAGGAGCGAACCTCAGCATGTGTTGCAGCAGGCTTACCTACTACAACGCTGGTTTTCAGGCCGAAATAAATAACATGAATGTAATAATTTTACTATAAGTAGGTACCGAGATTAACAAAGTTGAACGGCGCATAAGAACGATTTCGACTACTACAGATACGACGGTTTTACTCTAGTACCAGGAGGTAACATGCTTCGATATTCTAGAAGTTGTTGTTTGAGTTTTAATTTAAAAGTACTAATTGTATTTAAGTTTTTGATAGGTGGCGGTAAGTTATTCCAGCATTTTGTTGCTGAGTATTTAAAACTACCTTTGAAAACGGCAAAGTGACAGCGAGGCAGTAACAAATCATCGCAAACCGATCTGATTCCATACAAGCTTGACCTGCTACCACGAAGTTTTCAGTTTTCAATGTTTTTATATGATTTTACTTAGTTTTATGTAGGCCTTTGGCTACAATATAGGCTGATTATGATAGGGGTGTAGTGGGTCAGGGGTGTAGTGGGTCACCTAGCCTCATTATTTGGGGCATCACCAACCGGTCTACTGAAGACGTTGGTGCCTCACTGACTGCAGGTGTTCCCACACTCTCGCCAGTGGCTCCAAGAAGCTGTAGTGCATGCAGCGGCCACACCCCGGTAAACTGCGTCGGTTCGCGGGCTAAACTGGTGAGGGGAACCTGCCCATGGTAGGTCTTACAGCGAAAACCTCTCGCTCTAAGTGCATAAGTTTATTCCGGCGGGAAAGGCAGCTCAAAGTAGATATACAGTCGAGTTTGGTGGACCCGGCGGGATAACAAGGCAAGGTGGATGGCCTAGGGCGATGATAGAGGGCGTAGTTGTCATCGGCCAGACACAGCATCAGACCCCATCTCCGGTCGTATCGGTTCTCCGTTCCACTGGGTCAAGATGGGTGACGACGAGAGTGTGCATCTGCGTTTGCGCGTACGCTTGTGCACCTTAATATTTCCTGCGCACTTGACTGTTTCTGAAGGACTCCGATCATACACAAAGTCCAGTGGCGATGGGTTGAGGTAGAGAGGTCCGGTTAGATGCAAGCCGGGCTTTGTCTGATGCCTGCACACTGGCGACCCTGGGGGCGCAGTATGCGCCGTGGTCGCTTTCGCTCTGCAATGGGGTGACAGAGAGGATCCGGCAGCACCCAGGGTGACAAAGCAGCCCTATTTAGGGAGGCACTGCTTTCCCCGCTTAGCCGGGGAGGGGGCTAGAAAAGGTGCCCTAAAGAAAGCTCACCCCCCCAACAAGGGATGGTAGTAACCGCGGCTGCCTCCGCATCTTTTGAATCGCGGTCGACGCAACATAAGAAACAAGACTGTCCAAAAGCAAAAAATGACATTCGGCGCGTGGAACGTGCGAACGCTTCTTGACCGCAAAGAGAATGCCTGTCCGGAGAGAAAGACCGCGATAGTAGCTCGGGAACTCGGCCGATACAATGTAGATGTGGCTGCTATCAGCGAGACACACCTTGCCGACGAAGGAGAGCTGGTAGAAAGCGAAGGAGGTTATACTTTCTTTTGGAAAGGTACAGATTTTTCCGAGCCCCGAAGGTCGGGGGTCGGATTTGCAGTCAAGAATAGTCTTGTTACTACGCTACGGGAATACCCCGTCCATATTTCGGATCGCGTTACCACACTGCGCCTCCACCTCGACAATGACAACTACCTAAACGTCATCAGTGTCTATGCTCCGACGCTAGACAAATCTGATGAGATTAAGGATAGATTTTATGAGGAAGTGACACAATGTCTTGACCGCATAAGTGCTAGGGAGCAGATCCTTCTACTAGGCGATTTTAATGCCAGAGTTGGATGTGACTTTGAGGCTTGGCCTAATGTACTGGGCAGACACGGAGTCGGCAATATGAACAGCAATGGTCAGCTGCTGCTTAGCTTGTGTGCACAATATGATCTCGCAATCACGAACACTATGTTCAGGCTACCTGCCAAGCATAAGACGACATGGATGCACCCGAGATCCAAGCATTGGCACTTAATTGACTATGCTATTGTGAGGCATAGGGATGTTTTCCAGGTCCAGGTCACTCGTGTCATGCGTGGTGCGCACTGTTGGACGGATCATCGGCTTGTTGTCATCAAGCTATCTCTCTGCCTTCGTCGTCCTCGAAGATCCGGCAAAGAGAAACCTATGTGTTTTAATATTGACAGACTAGAAGATCAAGAGGTAAGGAAGAAATATGCCGAATTCTTATCTTGTGCGCTTCCATCGTCTATGGATGAGAGTCTGAATGTCGACGCTCTCTGGAAATCTCTATCCTCTCATATTCTTGTCACAGCCGAAACCACGCTCGGTCTAGCGGTCCGTAAAAATGAGGACTGGTTTGACAGAAATGACAGTGTTTTGACGGAGGCATTGCACAAACACCGTCGTCTCTTGCGAGAGCACCGAGGAGAGCGTCAAGATGGAGACATAAGACGAAGTGAACTGGAGTTGAGAAGATTATGCCGGGAAACCAAGGAAAGGTGGTGGCAGAACAAGGCTCGTTATATGCAGTGGCTCGCTGACTCAAACCAGCTCGGAGAGTTTTATGGGGAGGTCAGAAAGCTAATCGGTACTAACTCCCATGCTAAGATACCGCTAAAGTCAGTCGATGGTGAGTGTCTTCTAAAAACTAGGGAGGATGTCCTGAACAGATGGGCTGAACATTTTAATGCTTTGCTCAATGTAGATCGTACAGCAGATCTAACGCACATTAGCTTAATACCTCAGCTCTCCACGCTTATAGAGCTGGATGAGCCTTTATCGCGTAACGAGGTAGTTCTTGCCATCAAACAGCAGCAGAATAAGCGTGCGGTCGGCAGTGACTCTATACCGGGTGAGTTGCTGAAGTACGGAGGTGAGAAGTTGCACTCGTCAGTTTGGGCACTTTTTGTTCGTATGTGGGAGGATGAGCATGTTCCCTCTACTTTTAAACTTTCACGCATTACGGCCCTCTACAAGAACAAAGGTGACCGTGCGGATTGCGACTCTTACCGTGGTATTTCGCTTCTTTCAGTTCCTGGAAAAGTCTTTGCCAGAGTTCTCTTGAACCGCCTTATAAAGCTTTCTGAAGAGATCCTCCCGGAAACCCAGTTTGGCTTCCGTCCTAATCGGGGTACCTGTGAAGCCATCTTCTCATTGCGTCAACTACAGGAAAAAAGCAGAGAACAGGGACAAAGGCTGTACTTTTGCTTTGTTGACCTTGAGAAGGCGTTCGACAGTGTCCCCCGTGAAGCTTTGTGGGTGGTGCTAAGAAAGTTAGGGTGCACGGATAAATTCGTTCGGCTCCTGAGGCTCCTGCATGACGATATGGAGTGTTGCGTCGCTGTGGATGGCGAAGAGTCTAGCTTCTTCTCCGTTACCTGTGGGGTGAAGCAAGGCTGCGTCCTAGCGCCGACACTCTTTGCGCTCTACTTTGCTGTGGCTGTCCGTGACGTCTTGCAGAGGCAGAGCTCGTCGAATGGAATTCGCATCCGTTTCCGCACCGACGGGAGTCTCTTCAACTTGGCCAGATTTAAGGCTCGCACTAAAGTCTCGTACGCTGTGATCACCGAGATCATGTATGCGGATGACTTGTGTTTCATTGCGGAATCCCCTGGTAACCTACAGCAACTTGTGACCGACTTTCACGAATCCTGCTGCAAGTTTGGACTGAAAATCAGTGTCAAAAAGACCGAAGTAATGTCACTAGACATCCATGGTCGTGAGACACTAACTGTCAGGCTTGGGGAGGACATACTGAAACAGGTAGATAAGTTCCGCTACCTGGGGAGCACAGTAACTTCTACGTGTGACCTTGACGTTGAGCTGAACAGCAGAATCGGTGCCGCTGCTGCGGCATTTGGTAAGCTGGATGCAAAGGTCTTCCGCTCACATGACTTGACATTGGCGACAAAGATCTCTATATATATGGCTGTGGTGCTTCCTAACATCTTGTACTCCTCTGAAACGTGGACCGCATACCGTCGTCACATCCGCACATTAGACCGATTCCACCTAAAATGTCTTCGCAAAATCTTGAAGATCAGCTGGTCCGATCGCATACGGAACACCGAAGTTTTGCGAAGAGCCAAAGTGAATGGGATCGAAGTCTATATTATGCGACGACAACTTCGTTGGGGCGGCCACGTTTCAAGGATGGCTGAGAGACGGGTGGCTAAGCGCATCTTTTACTCGGAGCTGGAGGAGGGCAAGCGAAAGCACGGCGGGCAACTTCTCAGGTATAAAGATGTGCTTAAGCGCCACATGAAGAGCTGCAACATTGACCCGTTTCTGTGGGAGAAGCAGGCGGCCGACCGCCCTGTGTGGAGATCTTTCGTAGTTAAGCAAACAAGTGATTTTGAATCCCATCGACTTGTGGAACTCGATGTCAGACGGGATGAGCTGAAAGCCCGCCCACCAGCGGCTATTACGTACAAGTACGTGAATGGTGTGCTTTCTTGCCCGTCGTGTGCACGGGTCTTCGCAAATAAAATCGGCTACGCGAGCCACTTGCGAGCACACCAACGTATTCGACGGAGCTGAAACAGTCGCCGTGGTCGAAACCGGCCGGGAGAGTATATATATATATATATATATATAGGCTGATTATAATAATAATAATAAGCCCCCAGGGCAGCTTGTGGCGAGCTGAATGGGAAGTGACGTCCCTTGGGTTGGGTCCCATACCCCCGAGAGTCGGACAGGCCCCTCTCTCCGGCTTGCCTTGATTGGCCGGCTGGAGTGAACACTGATCAGGGGCCGCAGGACTCTCACCTCTGGCTTGCCTTTACCGGCCGTCCATAGTGGGGAGTCAGAGCTATATCCTCGCAGGGTGGAAGTGAAATATGCATAATACGCGAGTTGGCACAGTGGCTGCTGACAGCCACTGTGTAGAAAGCGACGCACACCTCTCCACACCCTGAGCCGCTCACGCAATGTTGTCCCCTTGTCGCTCTGTGCGAGCGGCCGTTTTCGGGGACCCATATTGTGAGTTGGCGAGTCACCACCTGTCCATTTTTTCGTGTTTTTTAACATATGATCAGGGCAGGTGCCATAGTCACCTCCATAGTCTCGGTTACCAGTCCACTAGCAACTCAACCCAATAGCCCGGTTTCTTCTATGTACCTTTTTCTTACAATAGTCCTACACTAACCGGGGCTTGTCCTTGGGTGCACTACTATAGTGTGAACAGGGATAATCGTCGGTTGGTGTCACATTACTTTTAACATTGTCTTATTACGTGTTGGCTTCGGCCTCACGCACGCCTTCAAAATGGTCCCGAGAATTTGTAAGAGACATACAAATAATAATAATAATTACTATGTATACATTTCTTTCTAAAGTTTCTAAACCATTGAAATTTTGTGTATATAATACACTATATATAAGGTGGCTATACACTAACTGCAAAAGGTTGCGCCCAAGGACACTAGCGCACGCTTTACTTTTATCATGTAATGCGTATGGTAGATAGATAGATGTTATTTTTTTCTTAAGTATTATTATACTTAAGGACCCAGCATACGCAGAACATAAGTTATTTTGTTCTAGAATGATTTTATTTTATGTTGTATTTTGTGCAGGTGCAAATAAACTTGAAGATGTATCCTCTGGCTCCAAGGGCATCAACACTTCTATTCAAGACAAAACGAGTGTGGAAGACAACAGTAAAAAAAAAACACATTTTCTTGCTAGATTTATGGAGGTTTTTGGGTCTGAGGAAGATTTGCCAAAAGAGAGTTCACAGTCAAATAAAAGAAGATCAGATTCCAGTGATGCCGCACCGTCGCGGAAAAGGAAGAAAAATGTAGCCATCCAAACGAGTTCCGATGAGGAACTCAATAGGGAATGGGAGAAAGGTAGAGAGAAGCTATTCGTAGGCTCACCGCTCATATTCAGGTTGTGTCGGTGTCAGGACCATGTTTATCCTGGTTCTTTTTCTGTTATGATCCTTGATTCCTAGAAATTTACTTTGCTGTGGTAAAAATTCCGAACATCATTGAATCGTTAACTTTGAATAGGATTTCCTCTTGCAAAATGCACAATCATTATTTATTACTGTTATTGTTAACAGCGATAACCTTATATATCGCTTTTTTTATTTACTCGAGCAATATATAAGTAGATAATTATAAGACAGTACCGACTTGCAATGATGTACTGTATAATTGACGAGATTAATACTTTTGAACGAGTTTTGAATATGCTAAGTACCTGCACATATTTGACCGAATTTGGAACCTACTAGGTGTTTACGACTATTTCATTCCTTTATTGTGTAACCAAAAACTGGTAGATAGTTCACATATCTGTCGCCACAGGCAACAATATGGGGTTGTTCAAAAAAGAAGTGTACAGGTTTTTTAAGGGTCGGCAACGCGCATGTGAGGTATTTAGTAAAACAACCGTTCGGACCAATGACTGGTTTATTACTGGAACATGCAGGTACAGCGTCAACAGTCAATACATATCACTCCTCCCACATTATTCTGGGAACCTGACAACAAAACAGACAATATTTTAGACATAAGTATCTTCAAAGAGATAGGTACATTATTATACTTCTTCTTTCTTCTTTATCCTCGCCTCATCCTGTTACGCGGGGTCGGCTTTCCTAATCTTGAGGCGCCACTTTGATCGCTGATAAGCGTCGTCACTGGACAGGCCCAACTCCTTCATATCTCTTCGGACATTCGTCAGCCAGGTAGTTACTGGCCTGCCCCTTCCTCCCTTTGCTGCAGCCACGAAGAGGCGCTTCTTCACTACGTGATTTTCGGGTCTACGCATCACATGTCCGAACCATCTTAGTCTGGATTCCTTTAGCTTCTCGGTAACTGGTGCCACTTTGAAGGTGCCCCGAATGTATTCATTTCGGACTTTATCTTTAAGGGTAACTCCTCCTGCCCAACGAAGCATACGCATTTCAGTAGTGTGTAGTTTTTGCTCGTGTATTTGCTTCGTAGCCACTACCGTATAGTAGAACTGGCCTAACGGCAGTTTTATATACCTTGCCTTTAGTTTTCATTGGCATTTTTGGGTCACACAAGACCCCTGTTAGTTCGCGCCATTTATTCCATCCAGATGTTATTCGATGCGTTATGTCGGCTGTAATCGTGCCATCCTCAGCAATAACAGAACCTAGGTATTTGAACTTGTTTACTCTTGGTAGGATTTCTCCATCAAGCTTCAGCTCAGTGTGTGTCGTGCTAGATTTGTTAGCGCTGAAGTTGAGCACCATATACTCGGTCTTGGTTCTACTTATGCGCAATCCGTTTGGCTCCAGAGATCGCCTCCAATGATCTAAACTATCCTGTACTTCTTGTTCATTGTCTGATATCAGAGCCACGTCGTCAGCATACAATAAGTTCCACGGTAAGGGTTTCTGGATTCTCTCGGTGAGGGAATTCATGATGGTATTGAATAGTAAGGGTACATTATTATACTTATAACTATTTATAATTAACCCTTTTAGTTCTAGGCCTTAAATTACATCGGCGCGGAACCGAATCCGACTGGTTATCGGGCTGCTCGCTCTGGGCTAGCTGCTGCCGCGCGCGCGGGCGCAGCAGTTGCGAATCCGCGGAGGCCGCGGGGGACAGGGGCGCTGCAGGGCTCGTGGGAACCGAGCCGGACGCGGGGCCCGCGGGTGCAGAGCTTAGCGTTTCTGATTCTGGCACCGGCCGATCCGTTTCCTCTCCCCCCACATTATTATCATCACACTCATAAAAGTTGTTGTCGGATGCAATATCTAGTGGCTCGTTTATATCTTGATCAATATTTTCAATTGCGTCCGGCCTCGACAATGACATAGGAGAGCACGGAGATGAGGGTTGCAACGCCGTCGGCGCCGGAGCGGGCGAAAAGGTCAAAGGCCGCGGGGAAGGTGCGGAAACAGGTGCGGGCGGCGGCGGCAGCGACTAGTTTGCTTGCGCAGCGTTATCAATATTATCAACAACCGACCCACCTGAATATCGCAACAGCTGATCGACATGACGTATACATTTACCGATATCTCTAACGTATACAGTAAACATCCTATTCCCGACTTTATTTATTATTGTTCCCACGCGCCATACAGGCTTTTGAGCAACAAAGCATCATACTAAAACAACTTGACCCACATCAAATTTACGAGTACCTGCTAAAGCAACCTGCTCGTTATTACTATCAGGTTCTTTGCTAGGTAAAATTAAATCGAGTTTACTACGTAAATCCCTACCGAACATGAGTTTTGCAGGTGTTTCGTTGGTGCTACAATGGACACTGTTGCGATATTCAAATAAAAAACTTAACAATCGCTCATTAATAGCCTCTGTTGACATTTTATTATCAAAACTTTGAATACATTTTATCATTTTTTTTTTGAAATCTTTGCACATATCTCGGCCTGACCATTACTACAAGGATGGTAAATTGGTGAGTTTAAATATTTTATCCCATTAACTGCACAAAAATGTCTAAATAAGTCACTGTTTATTTTTGGGTCATTATCTGACACTATAGTTTTGGGTAAGCCGAATGTTGAAAATAGGTATTTTAATTTTACAATTAGGGATCTTGATGAAACATCTTTACTCATATGTACGCACTCCAACCATTTGCTGAATGCATCTACCACGACCAAGTACATCCTTTGCCCAACCTGCACGTAGTCAATATGAATACGTTCCCAGCATGCGCGCGTGCGTGGCTACGGAAGGGGCGAGCGGGGTGGGGCGGTCCGCAGCTTACTGCATACGGTGCAATTTTGCACAATGCGTTCTATATCGGAGTCCAAACCTGGCCACCAAAGCTTACCGCGCGCAATACTCTTAGTTTTTACGATTCCTAAGTGTCCCCAATGCAATTCCTCTAACACGCGTGCCCTATAAGCCGGAGGGACAACTATTCGATGACCGCGTAAAATACAACCCTTTTCGACTTCTAAATCGGTTTTACATCTAAAATATGGTTGCATATTTTTGCATTTAATTTTACGCGGCCACCCGTTTTTAATGTACTTCATAACAATTTTCATTGTTTTGTCTAAGGCCGTCGCCGCACTAATATCTTCAAACGATATTGGCAAAGTATTCTCGTCTAAAAAGTTTAAGTATGAACTTCCCTCGTCAATGTTTAACTCAGACGGATTTACTACTTTCGGCGGTGCCCTAGAGAAATAGTCGGCCACAACATTTTTTTCACTAGTAATGTAACTAATGACGTAGTTGTAGGCTGATAAGTAAATAGCGTACCGTTGTAAACGCGATGCCGCCATAACGGATATGCCATTTTTCTTGCCAAATATGGCAAGTAGGGGTCGGTGGTCAGTTTTGAGTACAAATGGTTCACTTCGCCCGTAAAGGTCTTTGTGGACCTGGCTGTAATTTATCTCGCTGGGTGTAAGTGCCCGGGAGGCGAAAGCCAGGGGTCGCTCGTGACCTTCCGGCCCAAGCGATATCACGGCACCCAGGCCGGCGGGTCCAGCGACTCCAGCGTCAACACTCAAAACCAGTCGCGCTTCCGGGTCAAAATGAGTTAGGACTCGCCCCGAAGCCATCTCCCGCTTAATCGCGGTAAATGCCTCCTCCTGCTAGGGGCCCCATCTCCATACAGCATCGACCTTAAGTAATGCGTGCAAGGGATTAAGTACGCTTGAGGCACGCGGTATAAACTTCCGATAATAATTAATAAACCCTAAAAACCGCTTTACATCTAAAACATTATTTGGACGAGGGGCATTAACTATTGCCTCAATCTTTCTCAGGCACGTTCGAAGGCCGTTTTTATCAATAACGTAACCTAAATATGTGACGCTCGATTTAAAGAACTCGCACTTATCCTTTTGTAATTTTAAACCGGCGTCCTTAATTCGAAATAATACTTCACGCAACCTTTCCAAATGAGTCGCCTTATCCGGGCCTGTGATACACACGTCATCCAGCCAGATGCTCACTCCGTCTATTCCTACCAGCAGGGTTTCCATTGTTCTCTGAAATATAGCCGGCGCATTGGCCAGACCATATACGAGCCTGGTATATTGAAACAACCCCCGCGTGGTGCTGATGGTAGTGAGCTCCCGAGACTCGTCACTCAATACGAATTGGTTATACGCATTGCTCAAATCCAGCTTTGTAAAACGTTCGCCGCCCCCCAACTTCGCAAATACTTCTTCTATGCGCGGCATAGGATATTTGTCTATAATCAAGTCTTTGTTTAGTGTTACCGAATAATCGCCTGCAATTTTAATTTTCCCGTTCTCCTTCAAAACCGGAACAATTGGAGTCGCGTACTTCGAAAAGTTAACTGGTACCAGTATACCTAAACTAACAAGACGTTCGAGTTCCTCATCAACTTTGTGCTTAAGGGCAAAGGGGACTGGCCGGGGCTTAAAAAAACCTGGTACAACATTTTCCTTAAGGCGAAGTGAAATTTTAAATTTCTTAAATTTCCCCAATCCCTCGCTGAACAAATCCGCATAAGAATGTAATAATTGCCGGACCTCCCCGGCGTAATGGTCAATGGCTATACTATTATTATTATAATATTCCTCAGTAGTAAATTTGATGCCGAATTTAGCCATAAGCCACGGCCAATTAAGGGTGGGCCTCCTTTAGGTATTCTGCAAGTAGCATCGTAACTCTCGTAAGGACCCGACTCTGACTATTTTTTTCAGCCTTCGACCTAGGAGCATATGTTGGGTTATTAAAGTTTTCAAATATTATTTTTTTCTGGCAAATCTCTATTGAACGCCCGCAAATGACATATCTTCCTTAAATAAGCATAATCTAGCGACAATATTCTGCAAGTAGCATCGTAAGGACCCGACTCTGACTATTTTTTTCAGCCTTCGTCCTAGGAGCATATGTTGGGTTATTAAAGTTTTCAAATATTATTGTTTTCTGGCAAATCTCTATTGAACGCCCGCAAATGACATATCTTTCTTGAATAAGCATAATCTAGTGACAATATTCTGCAAGTAGCATCGTAAGGACCCGACTCTGACTATTTTTTTCAGCCTTCGACCTAGGAGCATATGTTGGGTTATTAGAGTTTTCAAATATATTTTTTGTCTGGGAAATCTGTTTTGAGACTTTTGAGCGCCCGCAAATGACTTATCTATCTTGAATAAGCATGATTTAGTGACGATATTTTGCGAGTGGCATCGTAAGGACCCAACTCTGACTATTTTTTTCAGCCTTCGTCCTAGGAGCATATGTTGGGTTATTAAAGTTTTCAAATATTATTGTTTTCTGGCAAATCTCTATTGAACGCCCGCAAATGACATATCTTTCTTGAATAAGCATAATCTAGTGACAATATTCTGCAAGTAGCATCGTAAGGACCCGACTCTGACTATTTTTTTCAGCCTTCGACCTAGGAGCATATGTTGGGTTATTAAAGTTTTCAAATATAATTTTTTTATGGCAAATCTGTTTTGAGCGCCCGCAAATGACTTATCTTCCTTAAATAAGCATAATTCAGTGACGATATTCTGCAAGTAGCATCGTAAGGACCTGACTCTGACTATTTTTTTCAGCCTTCGACCTAGGAGCATACTGCTGGGTTATTAAAGTTTTCAAATATATATTTTTTCTGGCAAATCTGTTTTCAACGCCCGCAAATGACTTGTCTGCCTTGAATAAGCATAATTCAGTGATCATATCCTGTAAGTGGCATCGTAAGAACCCGACTCTGACTAGTTTTTGCAGCCTTCGACTTGGGAGCATATGTTGGGTTATTAAAGTTTTAAAATATAATTTTTTTCTGGCAAATCTGTTTTGAACGCCCGCAAGTGACTTATTACCTTGAATAAGCATGATCCAGTGACAATATTTTGCAAGTGGCATCGTAAGGACCCGACTCCAACTATTTTTTTCAGCCTTCGACCTAGGAGCATATGTCGGGTTATTAAAGTTTTCAAATATTATTTTTTTCTGGCAAATCTGTTTTGAACGCCCGCAAATGACTTATCTCTCTTGAATATACATAATCCCACGACGATGTTTTGCAAGTGGCATTGTAAGGACCCGACTCTGACTATTTTTTGCAGCCTTCGACCTAGGAGCATATGTTGGAATATTAAAGTTTTCAAGTATTATTTTTTTCTGGCAAATTTGTTTTGATTGCCCGCAAATGACTTATCTGGCTTAAATAAGAATATTCTAGTGAC
Organism: Cydia pomonella; assembly: GCF_033807575.1. Classification (NCBI taxonomy): domain Eukaryota; kingdom Metazoa; phylum Arthropoda; class Insecta; order Lepidoptera; family Tortricidae; genus Cydia; species Cydia pomonella. The sequence goes on from NW_026907866.1 coordinate 65,462, forward strand.
GATATTTTGCAAGTGGCATCGTAAGGACCCGACTCTGACTATTTTTTACTGCCTTTGACCTAGGAGCATATGTTGGGCTATTAAAGTTTCCAAATATTATTTTTTTCTGGCAAATCTGTTTTGAGCGCCTGCAAATGACTTACCTGCCTTGAATAAGCATAATCTACTGATCATATTTTGCAAGTGGCATCGTAAGGACCCGACTCTGACTATTTTTTGCAGCCTTCGACTTGGGAGCATATGTTGGGTTATTAAAGTTTGAAAATATAATTTTTTTCTGGCAAATCTGTTTTGAACGCCCGCAAGTGACTTATTACCTTGAATAAACATGATCCAGTGACGATATTCTGCAAGTAGCATCGTAAGGACCCGACTCCGACTATTTTTTTCAGCCTTCGACCTAGGAGCATATGTTGGGTTATTAAAGTTTTCAAATATTATTTTTTTCTGGCAAATCTGTTTTGTACGCCCGCAAATGACTTATCTTTCTTGAATAAACATAATCCCACGACGATATTTTGCAAGTGGCATTGTAAGGACCCGACTATGACTATTTTTTGCAGCCTTCGACCTAGGAGCATATGTTGGAATATTAAAGTTTTCAAGTATTATTTTTTTCTGGCAAATCTGTTTTGATTGCCCGCAAATGACTTATCTGACTTGAATAAGCATGTTCTAGTGACGATATTCTGCAAGTGGCATCGTAAGGACCCGACTCCGACTATTTTTTTCAGCCTTCGACCTAGGAGCATATGCTGGGTTATTAAAGTTTTCAAATATTATTTTTTTCTGGCAAATCTGTTTTGAGCGCCCGCAAATGACTTATCTGCCTTGAATAACCATGATCTACTGACGATATTATGTGAGTGGCATCGTAAGGACCCAACTCTGGCTATTTTTTTCAGCCTTCGACCCAGGAGCATATGTTGGGTTATTAAAGTTTTCAAATATATTTTTTTCTGGCAAATCGGTTTTGAACGCCCGCAAATGACTTATCTACCTTAAAAAAGCATGATCCAGTGACGATATTCTGCAAGTATCATCGTAAGGACCAGACTCTGACTATTTTTGCAGCCTTCGACCTGGGAGCATATGTTGGGTTATTAGAGTTTTCAAATATATTTTTTGTCTGGGAAATCTGTTTTGAGACTTTTGAGCGCCCGCAAATGACTTATCTATCTTGAATAAGCATGATTTAGTGACGATATTTTGCGAGTGGCATCGTAAGGACCCAACTCTGACTTATTTTTTTCAGCCTTCGTCCTAGGAGCATATGTTGGGTTATTAAAGTTTTCAAATATTATTGTTTTCTGGCAAATCTCTATTGAACGCCCGCAAATGACATATCTTTCTTGAATAAGCATAATCTAGTGACAATATTCTGCAAGTAGCATCGTAAGGACCCGACTCTGACTATTTTTTTCAGCCTTCGACCTAGGAGCATATGTTGGATTATTAAAGTTTTCAAATATAATTTTTTTATGGCAAATCTGTTTTGAGCGCCCGCAAATGACTTATCTTCCTTAAATAAGCATAATCTAGTGACGATATTCTGCAAGTAGCATCGTAAGGACCTGACTCTGACTATTTTTTTCAGCCTTCGACCTAGGAGCATATGCTGGGTTATTAAAGTTTTCAAATATATTTTTTTCTGGCAAATCTGTTTTCAACGCCCGCAAATGACTTGTCTGCCTTGAATAAGCATAATTCAGTGATCATATTCTGCAAGTGGCATCGTAAGAACCCTACTCTGTCTATTTTTTTCAGCCTTCGACCTAGGAGCATATGTCGGGTTATTAAAGTTTTCAAATATTATTTTTTTCTGGCAAATCTGTTTTGAACGCCCGCAAATGACGTATCTCTCTTGAATATACATAATCCAACGACGATGTTTTGCAAGTGGCATTGTAAGGACCCGACTCTGACTATTTTTTGCAGCCTTTGACCTAGGAGCATATGTTGGGCTATTAAAGTTTCCAAATATTATTTTTTTCTGGCAAATCTGTTTTGAGCGCCTGCAAATGACTTACCTGCCTTGAATAAGCATAATCTAGTGATCATATTTTGCAAGTGGCATCGTAAGGACCCGACTCTGACTATTTTTTGCAGCCTTCGACTTGGGAGCATATGTTGGGTTATTAAAGTTTGAAAATATATTTTTTTTCTGGCAAATCTGTTTTGAACGCCCGCAAGTGACTTATTACCTTGAATAAAAATGATCCAGTGACGATATTCTGCAAGTGGCATCGTAAGGACCCGACTCCGACTATTTTTTTCAGCCTTCGACCTAGGAGCATATGTTGGGTTATTAAAGTTTTCAAATATTATTTTTTTCTGGCAAATCTGTTTTGTACGCCCGCAAATGACTTATCTCTCTTGAATAAACATAATCCCACGACGATATTTTGCAAGTGGCATTGTAAGGACCCGACTCTGACTATTTTTTGCAGCCTTCGACCTAGGAGCATATGTTGGAATATTAAAGTTTTCAAGTATTATTTTTTTCTGGCAAATCTGTTTTGATTGCCCGCAAATGACTTATTGTTACTAGCCATATGCCTATTGCGTAATATTAGCCTCAGTTTTGTATCAAAACACATAGAAAAATAACGAAATACCTTACAAATACTACAGTCCTCTTCGTTTGCATTTTTCGTTCATGATTTCACCCCTTATTCTAACAATTACAACTTGATGGACACGTTTCCATATTTCACCAGTCGTGATTTCGTTTAAATACGTAACACACAGTAAATATTCATTAATTTGTTTTAAAATAATGCGCGAAATAATAATGATTAATTGAAGTTAACCTAAAATGTGGAATAATATCATTGACAGTGACAGTTCATTCTGTTGTGCTGAACAACTGGGTAGATTTGCGAAGTCAAAATCTATTCTTAAATCTATTAGTTTTCTTTTAAAAGAATATTTGTAGTCTTACATGCAATTATTGGTGTAATAAAAAACCATTGACTTACTTATTTGATAATAAACGTGAAGTATTACAATACAGATGTTACTTTCAGAAAACAAAACTATAATGTCTGAGAGTAAATAATAATGCTTGCATATTCATGCTTGACAGGTTTTGGAACGTTCACTTTTTATCATTGTTTTGGTTTACTTAAACTGACTACTAAGCGACTGCTGTCACTGTGTGCGTAAATTACATTGTGTGAGTAAACGTCATTGAAAATATCTCCGTCTTTCTTTGAGCCTTGTGTGCGATAGGGACACAGTTGGTAATCGGTGTTAATGTGAACGTTATTGTATAGGGCGTATGGTTTGGTAAACAAGATGAAACTTATGACCTTTCTTCATGAATCGTATGTCCCTACGTGCCACGAGGAGAGCAACCTCCTTCTGAATTCTGGTACCCTGGTACTTTTAGATTGACAATTGTCTTATTTAAGTCTAAATCCCTACTATGTATCTAATATGTTAAATAGTTGAACAAATAGACAGACGTGAGAAGTGCATGGCGGTCTTCTTAGATTTAAAAAAAGCCTTCGACACTGTCTCTCTCCCCATCCTTTTACATAAATTGGAAAAAGTTGGAGTAAGAGGAACCCCACTGGCTCTATTCGAAGACTACCTTAAAAACAGAAGTCAGCAAACTAAATTAGAAAATTATATAAGTGTAGCCAAAGAAGTGACCTGTGGTGTTCCTCAAGGTAGCGTACTCGGTCCGACGCTTTTTCTCATTTATATCAATGATTTGTGTAATATGCAATTAAAAAATGCTAAAATTTACTCTTATGCCGATGACACAACTGTTACTTTTACTGGTAAAACATGGGATGATGTAAGAGCTAACGCTGAGGAGGGATTACAGCAAATAGGAAAATACCTTAACAATAATTTACTTACCCTTAATACTGATAAAACCAATTATATATGTTTTGGCATCTACAATGATTCTCAGCCAAATGAAGACTTTACCATCAAAATCCACAGCTGTTGCAATACCCCTAGCATAGGAAACTGTACCTGTCCTATTATCAAAAAGGTAACGACCACCAAATATCTAGGTATATTTCTAGACCAGCGCCTCTCCTGGTATCCACACCTCGAACATGTTTCTGGACGACTACGTAAACTGACTTGGATTTTCAAAACATTAAGAGAGGTTGTACCAAGAACGAACTCTGAATCAAAGATATCCAGTAGAGACCTTTTAAAAGAAATTTATATATCTTTGGTTCAATCAGTATTGAGATATTGCATACCGGTTTGGGGAGGGGCAGCAAAAACCAAATATATTCAGGTAGAACGATCACAGCGTGGCTTGATTAAAGTAATGTATTTAAAAAAACGAAGATTCTCCACAGAAAGACTGTAATATCTAACTGTAATCTGACTGTAATCTGTAATATAATCGGCAATGAAACTGGAAAACGTAAGATGAAGGATCCGCACTACACCGTACGAATTGCTGACACTTTAGTAAGTTCTGACCGTGAAGTGGCAGATCATTTTGAGCGGTTTTTCTCGAATATACCGGTAGAAACAACAAAGTCTCTTAATTCATCGCCAGACGTCGCTGAAGAAATTTTGAAGACAAATGTGGCGGAATGTACAGAAATTTTCAAATTTTCGTATGTCACTCCGAACATAGTTCTTAAGACTTTTAGGTCATTAAATATAAAGAAAACAGAAGACCTATGGGGTCTGTCAGTCAAAGTATTACATTCCATTATTGAATCGATTGCACCATACTTAGCTGAGATTTTCAACAGATGCATTGATGCTGGAATTTTTCCAGATATTATGAAACATAGCAAAATTATCCCGTTGTTTAAATCAGGAACAAGAACCGACTCCACAAACTTTAGACCTATTTCAATACTACCGGCATTAAGCAAAGTGTTCGAGAAACTTATTCTAAATCAATTATCGTCACATTTCAACAGAAATAAACTGCTTGATAGCAATCAATTTGGTTTTACCAGAGGTCGATCAACTACTGACGCCGGTGTGGTACTTCTAAAACACATCTTTGACGCTTGGGAAAAAGCTCAAGATGCTATTGGAATTTTCTGTGATCTGTCGAAGGCATTTGATTGCGTTGATCACGAAAATTTAAAGAGAAAATTAAGCCACTATGGGATAAAAGCTAGTGCCCTTGACCTTGTCTCATCGTACCTTTCGAATAGAACTCAGCGAGTAGTTATTAATGGAACTCAATCGGCTGGGTCCCCGGTAGCCCTCGGAGTGCCGCAAGGTTCAATTCTTGGTCCCTTCCTGTTTTTGGTATACATCAATGACCTACCAAAAGTTGTGCAAGAAAGACATGATATAGTGTTGTTTGCAGATGACACTTCCTTTATATTTAAAGTGAACAGAAAGGAAAATAGATTCGAGAGCATTAATGACGCGCTATCTACCGTATTAAACTGGTTTACGGCAAACAATTTGCTTTTGAACGCAAAGAAAACCAAATGCATCAAATTTACGCTACCTAACGTCAAGCAGGTAAATAACAGCAAGATTAAAATAAAAGGTGATACGCTGGAATTTGAAGATCGAACTGTTTTCCTGGGAGTCACTTTAGACTCAAAACTGCAATGGCATGCACATATAGCCACTTTAGCCGGCAAACTTAGTTCAGCAGCCTATGCAGTGAGGAGAATCCGACAGCTAACAAACGTAGAGACGGCCAGGCTGGTATACTTTAGTTACTTCCATAGTGTTATGTCGTATGGAATTCTGTTGTGGGGAAAAGCGGCAGACATTCAGACAATATTTGTACTGCAAAAGCGAGCTGTACGTTCCATCTATGGACTGGGCGCTCGAGTATCCCTAAGAGAGAAATTTAAAGATGCAAGCATTCTTACCGTTGCATCTCAATACATACTTGAGAATATTATGTATGTTCGGAAAAACATTAACGAATTCAAGCTTAACAGTGATATCCATAACTATAACACTAGAAACAAGCATAAACTTGCTGTGCCCGCCCACCGCCTCCGTAAGGTTAGTACGTCTTTCGTCGGGAACTGTACACGTTTTTATAACAAAGTTCCCACTGATATAGTGAATTTGCCTCTTAACAAATTTAAGTCACACGTTAAGAGCTCTTTGTTAAGTAAGGCGTATTATGCTGTGAATGATTTCATAGATGATAAGGATGCCTTTAAGCCAGTAGCTTGATCTTGATAGTATGATAAAAATGTCAGTAATAGTGTTTTCGTTTTCTTCCTGTGAAATAACCATACTAGCGTCCAGTAGAACTGACACAAGAGAACATCATGTTCTCGTTTGATTGTATTATTTTAGTTTTGGACACTTAGAGACCTTATACACCTCTAAGATTTTATTTTATTTTAAATTTTATTTTATTTTAAATTTCATTTTATTTTAATACCTATTTTAATGATTTGGACACTTAGAGACCTGTACATCTCTAAGTCAATTTAAATTTATAATTTAGTTTTATAGGTAGGCACTCCTTATGAATAATATGTAGTCGCGTTTATGTAGCGCTATGCCGTCTTTAATGTAACTTACAAGCACAAATGTTGTATCTCACATTTTTTTTTATTATATTTATATTAATACAACCCGGCAGCTTGAACATGTCATGCTCGCTTAAAAGTCTTTACTTACGGTGGCGTCGTTGATCGGGTCGCCACTTTCCCGAATGAAGGTTGAGGGAGGCGATGGCTGAGATACACGTCATACTCGTGAACGGGTGCTGTTTGTGGAGACCGGTCTGTTTAAGCTTACACGGGGTACAGGTTATGTTAAAGTATGTAACTTTACTTTTGAGTGACATTAACGTGAGACACTTCATTCGGTTCTTGTCTGTTTTAATTTTTTTTGTCTTTTAATTATTTATATAAGAATTCAAGCCTTGGCGACCCTCTACATCTCTAAGGATAATTTAATATATATTTTTATATTTTATCTCAGACACGTAGAGACTTATACATCTCTAAAGAATTTTAGTATTTTATGGTTTTATTTTTTTATCATAGTTTTTTTTGTGTAATTTGACATTTAGAGACAGTATACATCTCTAATAAAGTATTTATTATTTCATAGATTCGATATTTGTAATTGTTTTTTTTTTTAATTTAATGTTTGTAAAAATGGACATGTAAAAGTGCCCCTGTGGCCTATTTGCTGAATAAATGTTTGATATTTGATATTTGATATTTGTACACCATATCTAACCTCCTAACTGTTAGGCAACTATATATAATGTCCACAGTTTTAAAAGTACATAGATCCTTGCCATATGATTCTAGTACAGAAAATAGAAGAAGGAAAGATGTTGTTGTGAATAATAAGACTAGAACCATATTTGCAAGAAGACAATTTTACAAATTATCAAATCACCTGTATAATGTAATAAATAGGTATCTCAACATATATGGAAAAAATTACCATCACTGTAAAACAGTTATTCCAAAATAGCTTCAGGCAAAAAATTATCATGAGACGGAGCGACTACTCCAACTGTAAAGAGTGTATTCCCAAGCGCACGCACGCTTACACACACACACACACACACACACACACACACACACACACACACACACACACACACACACACACACACACACACACACACACACACACACACACACACACACACACACACACACACACACACATATACACACATGAACACACTCCTATCCTAAACATTAAAAATATATGTAATAAATATATATAAATACCTAAAAAAAAAAAAAAAGTCTGTAATTTTGTAATATAATGTAACTACAAGTAATTACGGTTGTGGAAGAGCGGGACGTCTCAACACAGGCTTTGTAAGCCTAAAGAGAGGCCCCAGCAAATGCTTACTATATGTTTGTAAGTAGATAATAAAGATATTTTTCATTTTTTCATGTCCCCAGTAGCTACTATGTATCCATTGTGTATCCAGTAGCTACTAGGTATCCAGTATGTCCCCGTTATGTCCCCATTGTGTCGCTAGTAAAGTCATATAAAAGGGGCGGTGAGAGCTGTGGGAGGGGATTCATTCTTTGACCATCGGACTAGCAGTATCTCTGGCTTTGGGTAAGTGAAGTTTCTCTACTATACTTTCTATTTGTTTGTGTTTGCTGGGAATTATCCTGGTAAATTTAAACTTGTAGGATTGTGTCTGTGTTTGGTTTTGCGATTTCATCGTAATGCTAAACTTGGGCTATGGTGGAGATACTTTACTTCCTTATTTGTGTTACTATATTGTGATTTTTCTGTTAGCAAAATCTAACTTCGTTATTTACTATCTTTCTATGGTGTTGGTTTGATATTTTATAAAGCCAGATCACTGTTTGGACTAACAGTTTGTCCATCTAAGCGGTTTCTCCCTAACGGTGCCAAATTGAAGCCGTTTAGAAGTCTTTTGCTCCAAGTTGAGAGGACTTGGCGTCTCTTCTTTACCAACATAAGAGGCGAGCATACTCTCCTTGGTCTCAAGGTCCAACTGTTAGATGAAAGTGAGGGCATCACGTGCGTGCCATTGAGAGTAATCTCTGCTCACTGAAGTCTGCAGTAATTGAGGCTAGGTCTCGTATTAAATATATTTATATATTTCGGTGCTCTGGTTCGTGCTTGCGCTGGTTGCAGGGAAAACTTCTGTCGTGATTGATACCAAACACAAACAAAGTCTTAGTCATGGCAGCGTTTCCCATGTGGCTAATGCGGGTGTGGGCTAGGATGCCGATGGTTTTATATACATGCTAGGGCGGTCTATTCTCATCCACCGTGCCCACGTGGCGATGAGGAGGGGGCCAATCACACAGACACTAGGGTTTGATATACCTCGGTTTTGTCGGCCGAATGCTTACAGCTTAGACTTAGGGATACACTTGTGTATGTCCCAAACCACTAGATCAATGGTAAGTACGATCTGTGATCTGGACATACTAGATTAGGGACTAAGGGTAGGAATAGGGTAGAGTCACACACACTGTTATAGGGTCTCTCTTAGGTTTGGTCTAGAGATTTGATTAGTTGGTGTATATTTCTCTTTTAAAGGTTCTAATGACGTGAAGCTATGGTTTTATATCTTGTACTAATGCTAATATTGAGTGGAATACTGGTAATGGAGTCCAATTACTTAATCTTCCAGACTGTTACTTACCCTGAGTGGAAAATCGAAGGTTACCTGTAACATCTTATATCAATTTATTTTCATTTCTGGGTTTTTAGTGTAAAGACGAAGTACAGAGTATTGCGATCAGGTTCCAAGGTATTTACAAAATCAATTCTCAAATATCAAGCTGGGCTTGGAAACACAGACTATTCTGGAATTGAGGAATGGTTTGGTTTTTTTGGCAGGCGAGCGCAGTCCATTGGAATCTTTGAGTGGAATAATGCTCATCTTGATATTTCGATATCATAAAGTACAATAATACTTGTACTTCGTTTATACTTTTAAAAGGCCTGGGAATTCAGCCTACTTTTAGCTATGGGGACTGGGTAATGGCTTAGTAGCCTTAGTTTTTGGATATGAAAAAGATAAGTAAATGGTGTCTGACGAATACTTATCGCTTCTTTTCGTCAGCCCCTAGGTTTGCATAGGTTTCGAAGCGTTGGTCATAGCCCGTCTGGCTAATAGGGTAGGAGTAGGTGGCCCGATTGATATTGCTAATCGGAGTAAGAGTCTTCAGACCTGCATCTAGCATTAGAGGCAGCACGTGTGATATATTCATACCTCGTTTAGAAGATGATAGGTAATAATATTTAATCTGATTATAATAGTGTGTAAATGGGCTTATCCCTGGAGTGCTGCTTCAATGTTACCCCGAAGACTTAATAGGAGTAGCAGGATTATACCAAAAATATTTTTATATTTATATCATCATATATGCTGCAATACTATTTTTTATATTTATTTTATCTTACATGCTGCAATACTTTTCTAATGATTTAATAAAAATATATTTAACATTACATCTAAAATCACATTGACGTTTCTGTATCTGTAACTTAAGGCTACACTCGACGCCAACGCCTCGCGCGTGCGGGCGGAGCCTATATATCCTTAACCATGACATTGCTCACAACTTTTAGTTTATTATACCTATATTTTCTCTCTACTCATAAGGTGTTTTACTTCATATAAAAATGGTTTAGAGTAACGTAGTTTTACGGTGTTTTGCTGGAGGTGGAATCTTAACATAATATCCTATAAATTATTTCCTATCTACATATTGTAATATATCACACCATATATTCAGAAAAACAACTCAATACTGGAATTACACTTTATTCAACTGCCACTTAAACTAGCACTTCCACTAAGGTATACATACTTTTTGGTACCATAGAATACAACCAGTTGTTAACACTACCGCAGTCAAGCAAAGAATGACCTGTCAGCCCACTGTTCGGTCCTTTTAAAACCTCCGCTCGGTCACGCCATCTCTCGGCGTGTACTCAATGTTACCGATATTGACATTAAATTGACGCGTTTTGTTAATATTACCACAAAATACATCAACATTAATCACGAAACCCAACAATCGTCCATCCTGATAACGTGTATGTCCCCATGCACGCATCATGTGAAACCCAACAATCGGCTGACAGTATGTAAATAAAATACCTAAGTACATAATTCATTTTACTATAACTACGATAAACATAATATTTCAAATATTATAATCCAAATCTTTCTGGACAAAAAAATAATAATAATAATTTTGCAATACATTATATTTATGTGAGCAAACCTGTTCCCACAGTGTATTTATTACTAACTTTATGTGTTGGGATATGAGCAAATCTGGTCCCATAACGTGTAGGGTTATGGGACCAGATTTGCTCATACTCTCTCTCTAACTAATGAAAGTTATTTTCATATTTTGTACATATAGTGAGCTAAACTGTTCTCACTTTCTTATTTACCTTATTTACTTGGAGTGAGCTAAACTGTTCTCACTTTCTTATTTACTCCAGTGAGCTAAACTGTTCTCACTGTAGAAGACAATATAAATATACTCTTTAGGTATAGTTTGGATTCACCCATTTAACAAAACATGCTTATTCTATAACATGCAAGATTTATTAAGAACTTATTTTAAATCCCTATGGCCTAGTTAATAAACTTTAATTATAATTATATTTATACATAGTCTAGAATAGCCTCTTCAACATTAAATCAAATTAACAATTCATCAATGAGTATCTGTATCATCTTCAGTATCAGTATCGTCATGGATTTCAAGGGCAGCAACATGAACCCAGGGTTTCATACGCTCAGCGGCTACAGTAGAATTATACCCTGTTTTCATGTTACTGAACCCCGGTACTGACGTTATTCTATAGCGGTCATTTCCTAGCACTTTTGATACCCGGAATGGCCCTACATATGCAGGCAGTAATTTCTTACTTTTACCATCGTTGTTAAAAGAAGTTTTCGTTATTTTAACAAGGTCACCCTCATTGTAACAGTGAGCAGGTCGTCTACCTTTATCGTAGTATGCCTTTTGTTTTATTTGTTCTCTATCAATCTTGTCCTTGACCTCTTTTCTAATTGAATCTAAATTATTAGTTTCGCGTGTTGACTAGGAGATCTCGTCGAGCGCGGGGTTAATTTCACCGCTCATGAACGTACCAAATAATACTTCTGAGGGCATCCTTCCTGTTGTTTTATTTATTGTATTGTTCATACCCCACTGTATATTCCCCACTTCATTATCCCAGTCCCTCTCGTTCTGGTTTAAGTTTAGCGCTATTAAGGAATTTAAAATGGTTCGATTGTAGCGCTCCACTTGTCCATTTGATTGTGGACTAGCTACCGCATTCAATATATGCTTGATTCCTTTCTCAGCGCAATACCGTTGGAAGGAATGGGAAGTGAAGCAACTACCCCGATCTGTCACTAAACGAACCGGAACTTTAAAAGTATAAAATATATCGCTCAAAACCTTAATAACGTTCAAGGTCTTGGTATTTCTCACAGGTCGTGCAAATGTAAATTTCGTAAAGGCATCAACAACTACTAACAGGTAAGAATTTCCCCTCTTTGATTTGACAAAGGGCCCAAGGTGGTCGGCATGCAACGTGTGAAATGGAATTTCTATTTTTGTAATGGGATGTAACAAGCCTTCCTGATTGCTTTTGGTTTGCTTTGCATATGCACACTCAATGCATGCAGTAACATACTTCTTTATGAATCGCGACATTTTCGGAAACCAATACTGTTTCTTTATTTTTTCCAACATTTTCTCAATACCAAAGTGTCCAATATCATCGTGGTTCATTTTGCAAACCTGCCACCTTGCGCCCTTGGGAACCACCCATCGAAGGTTATTTTTGTCACCGTCGAGACACCTAAACAACTTGTTGTCTTTGACGACATAATTATCCCTAATATGTTGCAGATCTGTAGGGTCAACTTTACTCATGAGAGTGTTACGGATCCTAAGGATTTCCGAATCCCCTAATTGGAGCGTAAGTAACCAATCCTCATTGGTTATATTCATAATGGCCGGAAAGGGCTCAAAATTAGAGACAGGGCCAGCTGCTGGATTTCGGGAAAGCGCATCGACATGTGACATTTTTATTCCCGCCCTGTACTCTATAGAACAATTGTACTCTTGTAGCATAAGCCACCAACGGGCAATACGTGGTATTAAATCTCGCTTTGAGAACGTGGAACGCAACGCGCTGCAATCAGTCATAATTTTGAAGTCCTTTCCGAGCAAATATACCCGAAACTTCTTTAAGGAACAGACAACAGCTAGAGTTTCCAATTCGTATGAATGGAAACTCTTTTCCTCGGGTGACGTCTGCCGACTGTAATAGGCGATCGGCTTTAGATCATTAGTGCCAAGAGTCCTTTGTAGCAGAATACCTCCAATGCCGTGCTTGCTGGCATCTGTATGTAGTTCCAGCTCAGCTGTGTGATCATAAATAGCTAAGACGAGCCTACTAATCAATTTAGCCTTGAGAGTCTCAAAAGCCTCTTCCTGTGCACTTGTCCATTCCCAAACAGAGTCTTTCTTTAATAGCTTCGTAAGGGGATGTGCAATTTGGGCAAAACCTCCTATAAATTTTCGGAAAAACCCAACTAGACCTAGAAACTGCCTAACCTTGTGAATATCGCTTGGACGCGGAAAACTTTGCACAGACTGGATCTTCTTTTCTCCCGGTTTGACTCCCTCGGCACTAATTTCATATCCTAAATAATCGATCTTCTCGCGAAGAAAACTGCATTTAGAAAGATTTAGGGTCAAATTGGCTTCATCTAGTGTCCAGGATTGGGGCTGATGAGGGAGCAGCAACAAAACAACCCTGAACACAGTAAAAGTTGTATATTAATAAAATGTAAAATAAAGGCGCTTGATGCGCGGACGCGACATATTGCCATGCGCGTCGTTGGTGGAGTGGGAGGCGGCCGCGGCCGCGCCGCTCCGGCGCCGCTGCCCGCCGCGCCCCGCGTCCCGCAGCCCGAAATCGTCCTTCACGCAGTGCTGGCGTGAACAGGGTCCCCGCCTTGGAAGCCCTGGCTTGCAAGAGAACCATCCACTTCGGTGTCTCGGACTGGCAGGAGGCAGACTCGGTTTACTGCCCTCTTCACCATGCCTTTGGCAGTTTTAAAGTCAGCCACTCTGGTGATGCCATCCCGGCCTTTATATAGTTGGTGCACTCGTCCTAAGCGCCACCGCATCGGTGGAACGTTGTCATCCTTTATCACGACGAGGTCACCCTCCTTCAGCTCGTTCCGCTTCTCCCTCCATTTGGTCCGCTGCTGTAGCTCGCTCAGATACTCATCGTGAAAGCGGGTCCAAAAGTGTTGTCTCATCTGTTCTATTTTCTGATATCTGTTCGGACAATTTGTAGTAACAGGTGGCTCTGGTAAGGCGGTGAGTGGACGCCCTATCAGGAAGTGCCCTGGAGTCAGAGGAGACAGATCAGAGGGATCTGACGTCAGAGGGGTCAACGGCCGAGAGTTCAGGATACTTTCGATTTGAGTGAATAGCGTCATTAGCCCTTCGAACGTCAGACTAGAATTACCAATTACACGTTTTAAAAGTGACTTTGCCGATTTTATGCCTGCTTCAAAAATACCTCCAAAGTGAGGCGAATATGCCGGACTAAAATGAAATTTGATGCCCTTATCATGGGCGGCCTCAGTCATGGCCTTTTGGCTTGCTCGCAACTTTTTACCCAACTCATTACATGCTCCCACGAAGTTGGTGCCATTATCACAATAAAGGTCATGAGGCCTGCCGCGGCGTGATATGAATCGACGGAAAGTCATAAGAAAGGCCTCAGTACTCAGACTACTCACTACTTCCAAGTGAACAGCCTTGGTACTAAGACATACAAATAGACATAGCCAACATTTGGACAACTTGCAGCCCCTGCCTTGGCGATTTGCAATTAAAAAGGGACCTGCAAAATCCATACCTGTAACGGTAAAAGCGTAAGTTAGTGTAACTCGAGGAGGAGGCAAGTTGCCCATCATGGGCTGGATTGAGTTGCCTTGAATACGCACGCACACTACACATTTTCTAAAAGTGCTACGCGCAAGATTTCTACCCCCTATAGGCCAATATTGGTCTCTAACAATATTTAATAACAATTGAGGACCACAGTGCATGTGGCTCTCATGCTCCTTTCTAAATAAAAGTTTAGTAAAGGTGTGTTTTGAACACAACAATATTGGGTGTTTTTTAGAATAATCACAAATCGATCCTTGTATACGTCCTCCAACTCTGATCAGGTCATGTTCATCCAAGAATGGATTGAGTGCTAAAATTTTAGACTTACGATGCACAGGCCGACTTTGCTTGAGACACTGTAGGTCGTCTGCGAAAGAATCTCTTTGGCTAGCCCTGATGAGAGTTTGAGTCGACTCATTTATTTCGTCATTCGATAAAAAGCCGCTTTGGCGCTCATTTCTCGCTTGTTTACAGTTAAAAATAAACCTTAAAATATATCCTACCACGCGAATCATTCGGTGGAACTTGGAAAACCGATCAAAGTCGAATGACGGCTGCTTTGAGACTAAGCAAGTATAAACCTTTAATTCAGGTAGCTCGACGCTACTTATTTCAGTGCTAGGCCACTCATTCTCGGGTTTCATCAAGAATGAAGGACCGTTGAACCACATATTAGCATTTTGCAAATGACTCGGGCTGATGCCTCGCGAGGCAATATCTGCCGGATTCATATCCGTAGGCACATGGTTCCACGAAGATTTGTCAGTCAGCTCGTGTATTTCATTTATTCGATTGTAAACAAACTGTTTGAGATTACTTGGGTTCACATTTTTTATCCAAGCTAATACAATAGTACTATCACTCCAAAAGTATTTTTTGTCAATATTGCATGTGAGCGACTGACATACCTTCGCACTCAATTGAGCCCCAATCAAAGCAGCAGCCAGTTCGTACCTTGGGATAGTCGATTTTTTTATTTGCGTGACCCGGGCTTTAGCACAGAGCAACTTTACTGAAACATTGCCCTTTGAGTCCACACAACGTATATAAATGCAAGTTGCGAATGCATTTTGGGATGCGTCCGCAAAGCAATGAAGTTGTATCGATGCCGGTGAGTCTTGCATGACAAATCGTGGAATATTTATGGCTGCAATTTGATGTATATTAGATATGAAATTATTCCACTCTTTGTTTATGTCGCAAGGCACCGGATCATCCCACCCGAGTCCAGAAAGCCAAAGTTTCTGCAGCAACATTTTGGGTACTATCGTGCAAGGGCTTAGCAAGCCAAGTGGGTCAAATATCTTGCACGTAGCTGACAGAATATTTCTCTTTGTGGACGTAGGCTCATTCTGGAAATCAACTAAGAAATTGAAATTATCTTGCGAAGGACACCAATTCAGACCGAGCACTGATGACTGGTTTTGTAAATTTGAATATTGGTCATTCACTTGTGATAAATTCTTCTCATCACTTATGTTTGAAGTGGGGTCGTTCGCAAATATGCATGGTGCATTTGTTCGAAATTTTCTTAGCGGGAAACAAGCTTCGGCTAACTTGTCAACCACTGAATCACGTATGTATTTTAATTCAGACAAATCATCACTGCCCGTAATGAGGTCATCGCAATAAAAGTCATTTTTGATTACATTTGCAATTTTTGGATCTGCACATTCCTTTGAAAGCTGAACTAAACATCTGAAGGCTAAAAATGTTGCTGATGCCGTGCCATACGTGACAGTGTTGAGTTGCAATGTTCTTAATGGTTGAGATTCGTTATCTCTCCATAATATCAACTGTAAATGACGTTGAGATTCGTCCAATGAGATCTGACGATACATTTTGGCTATGTCGCCAGTAAGAACAAACTTATGTTGACGAAATCTCAACAAAATAGATAAAAGGTCATTTTGCACCACTGGGCCCACGTACTGAATATCATTTAAAGATTTACCTGATGTGGTGCGTGCTGATCCATTAAAGACAGTCCGCAATTTAGTAGTTTCACTTTTTTCCCGTAACACTGGGTGATGGGGGAGAAAATTGCCATTTGGTGGCCTTTCTATTTCAGTCAAGTGGCCCGGTGTTGCATATTCTTGAATAAATTCACTATACATTTGTTTTAAAGTAGGCTGTTTTCGGAAACGCCTCTCTAAATTGAAAAAACATCTTTTAGCTAAAGCAAATGAGTCTCCCAGGACCTCTGGGGACTCTTTCAATGGCATTGAAACCTGAAATCGACCGGAGTCTAACCGGATTGTGTTTTTTACAAATAATTCTTCACATATTTGATCATCAGTGGAATATATTTTAGTGGGTGCGGTAAATGTTTCCAACTCCCAGAATTTGGAAAGTGAATCTTTGATTTCTTGGCTAAAATTACACAATATTTTACCTCGCGGCAAAATAGGAGTGGTAGGGCACATGGGTCCCGCTACCAACCAACCAAACTTTGAGAAAATTAGCGTAGGCCCGTTTTTGCCTAGCGTCTTTTGATACCCACCCTTAACAATATTCCACATTATGTCGGATCCGATCAAAATATCAATTTTGTTACTTTTATGAAACTGAGGATCCGCTAATCGTATATTGTTGGGTAAGTTCAATTCGTTTAGATTCAGATCCACACTGGGAATGTTGTCAGAAACCGTTTGAATAATCATACAATTTACGTCAACAGTATATGAATTTATTCTTGATTTAATTTTAATTGTGCAGCTATCAGAGGCACATGATGTTAAGTTATTAAGTAAAGATACTTGTCTTTTTGAACTGTTACTTTTAATGTTAAGTTTCCTTTTCAGGTTTTCAGTTATGAAACATCTTTGGCTACCACAGTCAATCATAGCTCGTGCAAGGTGAGTAATACCATGATCATCAGTGACTTCAACGATCGCGGTGCCCAAAAGAACCTCGCTATCGTCCAAGCGTGATGTAAGTGACGTTACCGAAGTGCTAGCAGTAGCTGAGTTATGGTTATTTGGCCCTTCGCTACTAGGACCAGGTTTGTCACAGTTGATATTTTTGTTTTCATGGTAAGGCTCATGTTTACTTTGATTATTATTTTTTCTACATAATAAACTATTATGCTTTTGATTACAGGCCCTGCAGGAGCTAAGACGACAGTTCTGTGTTAGATGGCCGGGGCAAAGGCAGTTGAGGCATAACTTCCGCTTGGTGATCTCAACTTCCCTCGCCTCAGGTGACATCTCTGCAAACATTTTACATTCAAACAATCTATGATTCTGATTACACATGAAGCATGATCTGTTGTTTGACGCTGATGAAAAGAAGGACTTAACCTGACTATTCGTTATTCGTTATTCGTATTCGCGGGCTGGGTTTCCGCAACTCGACGTCGCAATTCGCGCCTATTTTGCGTGATGGTGGGTTGACGGCACTACTCCTGCCAACCCAGCTCTACCAGGAAGCCTAGCAGACCCTTGATGTTGCCGACGACTTCTGGGAGAGACCCCGGAGAACCGAGGTATTGTGCCCGGTATTCTGCCACCCCTGGGCATTCAAGAATGACGTGGGCGGCTGTTTCCTCCTCCTCCATGCACGCTCTGCAGAGGGGGCTATCTGTAACACGTAGGGTTAGTAGGTGTTTGTTTAGTGGGGCGTGGCCGGTTATGGCCCCAGTCAAAAGCCGGAGCTGTGGCCTCTTCAGCTGTCTCAGCCTCCTCGACAAACCGGGGTCGATTGTCGGGAGGGCCTCCTTCGCCTGCCTGCACGTGCCTAGGTTAGACCAGTACTGTTGGTGTTTTACCTTGGTGTTGCATCTCAGCATGTTCCGGAGCCAGGCATAAGGCAGAGGTATGATTGGCTCCGGTCCTGCCACCCTCAGTTCCGAGCCACCTCTCGCCAATACGTCGGCTGCATCGTTCCCTCGCGAGTTGCTGTGTCCCTTAATCCACTGCAGAGTTACGCTGGTGGTGGTGCTTACCTCTGATAGAGCCTTGTGGCATTCGTAGACTAGCCCTGAGGTCAAAGTATAACCTTGCAGAGCTTGCAGTACTGACCGACTGTCAGAGAGTATGCGGATGGGGTAGTCCTCTACTTTCCTTGAGACGATTGCGTGTGCTGCCATTATGATGCCCATACATTCTGCCTGGAAGACTGTGTTGTGGGCGCCTAGTGGTGTTGAGATATGTATGTTTAGGTCCTCTGAGAATACTCCCGCGCCAGTGCCTGACCTTGTCTTTGATCCATCCGTGAAGATTCTCAGCTCTCTCGGGTTAAGTCCTTCACGAGGTTCCTCGTGTAACTGTATCTTGTATTTCTTGTCGAAGATGTATTGCCTGGGTATCCTGTCAGTCACCGCTTCTATTAGCGGTTCCTTACCTATCGCCTCGTAGAGGATCTCGGTGTGTGGTACCCTAGGTGGTCTCCAGAGATTCGATTTTTTGAGACGTACCGCCGAAGCTAGCGCTTCCTGTTGTATAAAGAGGTGCAGCGGCGGCAGGCCCAGTAAAGCTTCCAGGGCCGCGGTTGGTGTTGTCCTCATGCAGCCCGTAGTCGCCAAACAGGCCAACCTCTGGAGTCGTTGTAGTTTTGCTTCAACTGTGGATAGTTTGGTGCGTGGCCACCAAACTATTGCACCGTAGCTTATTATTGGTCGTATGACTGCCTGGTAAAGCCATAGAGTTATCTTTGGGGTTAGCCCCCAGGTTCTACCCACCATTCTACGACATTGCCAGAATACGACTGTGGCTTTGTCAATTTTGCCGTTTAAGTGATTACTCCAATTCAATTTGCTGTCAAGTATTACCCCTAAATACTTTACCTCCGCAGATAGTTGGAGTTCAGTGTCGAACAGTTTGGGAAGGCAGAAGTTTCCCAAGTTGCGTTTGTTGGTGAACATAACCAGCTCAGTTTTGTTGGGATTGACTGAGAGTTCGTTGTTAATACACCAGCGCTCCACGATGGCTAGTGCAGAGCGGGTAACATCGCATACCGTACCTGAATGATTGCCGCTCGTCAGTATCACTATGTCGTCAGCATAGCCGATTGTGTAATAGTGATTATTGTTTAGTGTGGTGATCAGGTCATTCACCACCAGGTTCCATAGTAGTGGTGATAGGACTCCTCCTTGGGGGCATCCTTTTGCCACTAATGCTTGTTGTGTTTCGCCCGTCCCGAGTTTGATGGTTCGTTGGCTCAACATGTTGTTTATCCATTCTATCATAACTGCATTCGCGCCGTGTCTTACCAGTGCTGCTGTAATGCTGCTGAACCTGGTCCTGTCGAAAGCCCCTTCTATGTCTATGAAGGTTCCTAAGCACATGGATCTGTTTTTGATCGCCACCTCAATCTTACTTACCACTGCATGAAGTGCCGATTCTGTAGATTTGCCAGGGCTATAGGCATGTTGGTTTGGATGCAAGGGCACATTACTTAGCACCCTCTCCCTAAGGTACCTGTCACACAACCTCTCTAATGTTTTCAGCATGAAAGAGGTCAGACTGATGGGTCTGAAGGATTTGGGGTCCGAGTAGTCGCTTTTACCTGGTTTCGGTATGAAGATAACCTTGACCTCCCTCCATTGCTTCGGCACGTATCTGTGTGCCAGACAGGCGCACAGAACGATGGTCAGCTTCAGAGTGAGATGCTTCCCGCCCCATTTGAGAAGCGCAGGGAAGATCCCATCCATTCCTGGAGATTTGAAGGAGTCAAAGCTGTTTAGGGCCCACTGCGTGCGCTGCGGGCTGATTACCTCATATGTCTGTAGCCACTCACCTTCCGTCGGGGTGGTTGTTTCCATCTCGTTCCAACTTACTGGGTGCGATATCACGCAGTCCGGGAAGTGCGTTTGCACTAGGACCCGTTCCGCCTCCTCCGGTGAGTTTGTGAGAGAGTTGTCTGGCTTACGCAGGGATCCTAAGGTTATGGTCGAGTTGGTGGAGAGGACCTTCCTTACCCTGTTGGCCTGCGTGGTGGTCTCGATGTCTGTACAGAATTTGCGCCAAGAGTTTGTGCTTCTGTACCTGAGACGTTTTTTTGTACTTGGCCTTGGTGGACTTATAGTTGTCCCAGTCCTCGTCAGCGCCTGTGTTCATAGCTCTGTTCAGTTGCCTCCTCATCTTGCCCCTGAGTCTCTCCAGCTCAGGTCCCCACCAGTTGTTTTTCCCTCTGCTTCTGGTCGGTGGGGTCGATAAGGGGCATGCTTGATGGTAGCAATCCAGAATGGTACTCGTGAGAATGCTTACCTGTTCCTCTATGCCCGCTGTGCCTTCTATTCTAAGGGGACCCTCCAGCTGTTTCAATTTTGTAGTTAATCGCACCGTGTAAAGGTCACGATTCATCTTGCGTGGGTTCCGCCTGGGCACTGCTGCTCGTGTTTCTACCTGAATGTCAAATCGAATCCACCTGTGGTCTGAGCTCGATACCTCCTTCGATACATGCCAGCCCGAGATTAGTCTCGATGCTTTTTCGGTTGCTAGGGTCAGGTCAATGATTGTCCTGCTGCGTCTGTTTACAAATGTCGGTTCTGAACCTGTGTTAAGGAGGTTGAGGTTTGTAGTGAATAGGTACTCGACGAGCTTCTTACCTCTCTCGTTACCTGCCTCCATCCCCCATAGGGGGTGATGCGCGTTCGAGTCGGTGGCCACGATGAGCTCGAGCCCTGCCTCTTCGCAGTAGTTGACCAGCCTTGCCATATCGTGCGGTGGTGGTTCTTCCGCCTCCGGCATATACACAGAGGCTACTACCACCTCCTGCAGGCTGGAGTCTTGCGCCCCGTGCAGTCTTATAGCGCACAGGTCTCTGGAACAGAAGCTCGTTAGAGGCTGCGCATGTATGTCATTGGTTGTGTAGATGCAAGCCCGGGGGTTGTCCGGGCCCGAGTAGACTGTTAGCTTACCTCCTAAGTTGCGGAGTCCGCAGACAGAGCCCCTTCTGACCCACGGCTCCTGGATCAGAATAACGGCTGTTGTGTTGACCTCCAACCACTTCCGGATCTGCGCCGTCGCCGTTTCGCTGTGGTGGAGGTTGGCTTGGAGGAATTTACCAATGGGCGAAGGGAGTTCCTTCACAAGGATCACCCTCCTCCGCCGACATCGGCTCCTCCTCCTCCTTGTCGATGGCCAGCTTCCCTAGCCCCTGCGCGCATTCCCCCTCACTCTCCGAGGAGTCACGAAGAAGTTCTTCTTCGTTCTCCTCGGAGACGGAGGGAGGTTGCGCTGGAGCTTGCGACTCAGGCACCTGGACTTCGTCCATGGGTTCCTGCGTCGCCCCGGAAGTGTCCATGGGCTCGGACGGTGCAGCGGCTTCGCCTCCAGTGGCGACAGTGCTAACAGGGGGCGGCTGCTCCCTGAATTTCCCTCGTGCCCCCTCGAACTTCACGTACACCGACCCCAGCATAAAGCCAAGTCGGCGTCCGCGGTCCACCAAGGGTTGCACCACTGTCTCCGGCACGCTGACGACAGCGAACGTTTCCGTTCCCTGCACCTCGCGCCGGTTGAGTAGCCAGCGGTCTATTTCCGCCCACGGGTTCTGGTACCGAAGAGCTCGGCCTACTTCGCCAAAGTCCTTCCAGACGCCCGGGAACAGGATGCCGCATCGTACTCTCTTTGGCACCTCGCTGAGGCGCCTGACCACCACCTTCTCCCCCTTATCGAGGGTGATGGTGGCCACGCTGCGCTTGAGCCATGCTAGCGTAGCCTGATCCTCGCACCACAATCTCAAGGAGCCATTAGCCCAGGTAGGCTTGCCCCTGAAGATCGGTCCCGCGGGAAGGCTTTCGGTCGGCTGCTTTGCCTCCTGCGAGAGCAGGGCTAGCAGTTGCCTCTGGACCTCCTCCGACTGTTGCGGGCTCAGGTGTCCCGAGGCAGTGGTCACTGCCATCAGTAGGTCCGCCTTTGCAGCCTCCGCATAGTCGGCATGGGGGGTTTCACCTCGCGGTCCAGTCTTCTGCCTCTTAGGCTCGCCCCTGGGGGATATAGTCTCGTCAAGACGAGCCCTCTTGGCAGACGACCGGGCCCCTTGGTTACTCCCACCCTCGGCCCTGGTTCCTTTCGCCCCTTTCCCCTGGAGGGGGGCGCGGTTTGCTGCTGGTGGGCCAGCTGCTACCCGCTCCCCATCCTTTCCAGGAGCGCCTTGTTGGGGCTCCGGGGCGGCGTTGTTCAGGGCCGCTTGGGCCCTTCTGTATCTTTGCCGTTGCTTCCTGTTACGCTTATGCGGCTTAGCCGCGGCTGTAACAGGCGGAGGCGGGGGCACAGGAAGTTCAGCCCGTTTACCGGGCTTTCGCTTCCGCGCCTTCCTGGACTCGTGTACGGTCCATCCGGCCTCCAGCTGGGCAGAGATAGGGTCCAACACCACCTGCACCGGTTCAATCACCGGGTCCTGCTCCGTAACAGGGGGTTTTCCCCCTGCCGGAACAGCAACCCTGGATGTCCCCGGTGCTGGAGGTAGGGGCCGGGTACGCTTTTCCGTTACGGGGGGTTTCCCTCCCGTTGGAATGGTACCCGTGGATGTCCCCGGTGTTGGTAGTAGGGGCTGGGTGCGCTTTACCTTGGCGGGGGGTTTCCCTCCCTTCGGTATGGCACCCTTGGATGTCCCCGGTGTCGGTAGTGGAGGCGCAGTACTCTGGAGCACCGGGCCTGCTGCTCTGGGCGTCAACGCATCAGGTTTACGTGCCTTCGGTTTCCCGGCGGCTCTCCCACCTGGTGCGGACTGTCCCTTGCATGGCGGTACTGTCGAGACTGCGCCGCCACGATGTGTGTGTGTGTTGTGTGGGGGTGCTGTCGAGACAGTGCCCCTCTGGTGTGTGGTGTGTGGCGGAACTGTCGGAACAGCTCCACCATCGAGTGTGTTGTTGCCTGCCAGGGTTGCTTGTGCTTCCCTGTAGGCACGTGTTAGGGAGGGAGGAACTGTCGAAACAGCTCCTTGACCCTGTGGTGTTGTGTGTTGGGTGGAGGTTCCCGGTACAGCCGAAGCTGCTCCGTCTCCCTCCGGTGTTGGGGTTTGGGATCTTGGTTCATCCATGATTCCTTTAGGTTGATTTCACCTCTCGAGCTTCCCACCCTCCATGGAGCCCGCACCTTTGGGGATGTCACTATGGACACCAGGAATACCCAAGAGGTATAGGTGTGTTGAGTTGGTTCTCCTGCGCGACATCGGGAGCTGCAGACACGTGGCTGGAAGAGACGATCCCATCTCCCCCAGTGGTTCCACGCGCCCTTGCCCCGTCAGCATGGCCGAGCCCCAGGCATCCTCCCAGAGGACACCCCTCCCCACACCTCGCCTGCGGACCGTACCACCTCGACCGTACGGGACGCGTGTCCATTACCCTGCAGTGGCTAGTTGCAGGGCCACCGTTTCGCCGGAAATTCGGACCAAAAAGGGCATATTGGCCCACAGGGGATAACTAACCCCGACCCCCTGCGGGCCTCGGCCCCTAGGACTCCTGCATCCCCGCTGACGGCGCTCTACTGCGCAGGACAAACGCAGGTAGGTGAGTGTAGTCCGCCTAGGTCACCTACACCCTAAGCGGAACCGGGAGATCCGTAAAAACATAACTGGCAATTAGATCGAAACCAAATTGCCAGCCATGTTCTACAGGAAACTCCAGAGTGTGTCATACCCCATTCGGGTTTTTAGGTCCTCGTGGGTTATGACGTCGCCTTCATACTCGGCTACTGGTGGTCCGGGGCAGATGGAACGTGCGACGCCCGACCGACCACCAGCATTACCAGGGTGTGCGACCCACCCCACAAGTGGGATGGGTTCGTCCATGGCCTGCGGCGGCAGAGCCATAGACGACGGGGACGCGTATGATAGACTTGAGGGAGTGAGCCCGCTGGCTCAGCGCCGCACACCTGAACCCGCGTGACTACTCCCCCCTACACCCTGACTATGTTCTTTGTTGTAATTAAACTTGCCATATTTTGTATGATTAAACTTATCATTTTTAATATGATTATTATTTGGCTGAGCGCTCTTGGCGCTGCCTCCTTGCACAGTCTCCAACACGTCAGCACGATTTCTTAGAAACTGATAAAAGTCTTCAAGACTTGGAGACTCCGCAAGAGTGGCTTTGTACTCTTCCCACTTAATGCTAGTCACATTATCTAATTTTTGAACAACTATGTATATTATAAGAGTGTCCCACATGTCTGTGCGCTCCCCAAGCGTATTCAAGGCTCTCAAATTTTTTGAAACGTGGTCTACAATGAATCTTAGTGACTTATGAGATTCTTTGTTAAGAGAGTCAAGTGTAAAAAATGATTTGAGATGATTATTTATCAGCACGTTCTTATTATTGTATCTATTACAAAGTAGGTCCCACGCTACTTGATAATTATCGGCCGTAAAATCAATTGATTTTATTGTGACTGCAGCACCGCCCTCTAGGGAGGATCTGAGATAATGAAATTTACTAATATCGGGAATAGTCTCATTTCCATTGATCAGCGAGTCAAACGTGTCCCGAAATTCGAGCCATTTTGTATAGTTCCCATCGAAAGTGGGCAATTTTATTGTCGGGAGACGTAGCTGGCCAGAGTGACCAGCGCAATGATGATTGGAGCTACTTCCAATTGAAAGCCTCCGGGGGCTTTCGACTCGCTTCTCACGACTGGAGACTATTTCCTCAGCGCTGGAAATGACAGAGTAAAACTGATTTTCTATTTCGAATCTTTCTTTCAAACGTTTATCTAAATTACTTTCACTGTCATTAGATTCTATCCGCGTCTGAACAGATTCAAATTCTTGAAAGAGTTCGTTGACCTTTGTTAGTCTCAAATTAATATCGCTTATATTTTTAGTGGTCAACTCTTCCTTATTAATTTGCTCATACGGGGTAAGAAACTCCTTAAATTTAGTAATCCGCGATTTAATAGTGCCGCGTTTGCGAACTAACATTTTCAGTTTTACTGCGTCCACTTCCCCATTGTCCTTGCTGCTATCAGTGTCTGACATTTTATTTATGTTCACCGAGTCAAAGCACACAAATAAATAAATGAAGAGAAGGGTTAAAATGTGCAAGCAAACCAAATTCCAGCGAGGCGAAGCTAGAAGATAAGCGAGCGCGCTGTTGCGCGGACACGTGGCGCTGGAGCTGGCGCGCCGACCGCCGAGCGCCTAGCAACAAGCACGCGGTGCGAAGCGCCCGAGCGCCGCGCCACAACCACCTGGAATGTTCGGTGCGTGGGCTAAAGCGATGTGCTATGACTGTAGCGGATGCAATGAATAGGGGAAGCACAATGCGCAAATAAGTTTTATAAAGTGCAAAATGAATCAATAAGAAAAAACTGGAGTTATGTACGATGAGCACAAACGAAAATTTAGCGGTTAAATGCACCTTTAAAATAAACACGAAAATGCGTAAATGAAATAAATCTCTTAAGAAAAAACTAAGTGTGGGCAACAAGGTTTATGTGGGACTATTTATTGAAAATTTAAGTATTTATTCTTAAACTTGACCGTTTCTTTATACTTAGCGCACAATGGAACACGAAATATATGTCGTAAACAAGCTACAAATATTGTACCCTTAGCCGGGTTTTTAATTGTCACGTTGCAATATTAGGTAATTACAACTGACTAAATACCTAAACGAATCTATGCCTAAACTGCGCCTTAAATGTCTGACGGAGGCAATAAAATTCGATAAATCTAACTAATAATAAATGTAAATAACAAGTTACTTGGAAACAACTCTGCAGTATTAATTTAAAGCAAACTATCCTTATTGCTTATTATCTTAGCAAATCTATGTTATATTTTAAGTTTGCAATCCCGGTTAGGTAGATTTCTCTGTACCTACCGGCGACTGAACTATATTCACTTTAACTATTTGTTTTACTTACGATTTGATAGTGCAAACTTGGATCACACTAAAACACTAATTATACCTATCCACAAACTCACGACACTATTCACTACAAATCGAAAGGGGGTGCAAGGGAATCAAAACGGAGGTTCACGAAACGGGCTACTTCCTTTGCGAATGGTCTTCCAGAGCGATGGCTGTCCGAGAGACTTCGAGAAAGATCCGACGCGTGACCTTTGGACCGGTGATGTTCGCCTCGCCCGACGAGTGTGTGATAGCGCAGGCACTGGGATGGCTTCTTTATTCTATCTTGTGGACTTCACTGGCCATTGCTTGCAGGCCGGGTCCTGTTGCTGGTCGCCAACTTGTCCAGGATTGGGGCTGATGAGGGAGCAGCAACAAAACAACCCTGAACACAGTAAAAGTTGTATATTAATAAAATGTAAAATAAAGGCGCTTGATGCGCGGACGCGACATATTGCCATGCGCGTCGTTGGTGGAGTGGGAGGCGGCCGCGGCCGCGCCGCTCCGGCGCCGCTGCCCGCCGCGCCCCGCGTCCCGCAGCCCGAAATCGTCCTTCACGCAGTGCTGGCGTGAACATCTAGCATTTGTAGGACCTGCTCTAGTCTATCTAGGCATTCATCTGGATTCCTACCAAATATTAATAAATCATCGATATACACCGTTGCCTTGGTATAACGAGCAGAGCCTAGAATGCGGTTCATCATCCGCTGAAAGACAGCCGGTGCATTGGCCAGCCCGAATGGCATTCTATTAAATTCAAACTGGCCGTCGGGTGTAACGAACGAAGTTAGATATTTGCTTTGTTCTGCTATGGGTACTTGATAATATCCCGAGGCAAGGTCCAATGTTATAAAGTAGGCCTGACCAGATAAGCGAGCAATTTCGTCATCAATGATTGGCATTGGATATCTTTCCTTTATTGTGGACGAGTTTAACTTTCTGTAATCAATGCACATTCGTAGACTACCATCGGGTTTCCGTACAAGAATGATAGGACTGGCATATTCCGATACAGACTCTCGGATTATACCAGCTGCCAGCATTTCATCAACCATGCCACGAACTTGCTCTCTTTCATGGTGGGACAGCCTATATGGTCGAGAAGCTATAGGGCGTTGATCATTTAATTCAATAGTCATTTGAGTGACATTTGTACATCCTAACTCTCCTAAACTAGACGCGAAGCAATGTTTATACTTGTTTAGTAACTGTAAGAGCCTATCTCTCTGCTTAACTAGTCGCCGATAAGTTTATCGCTGCGGTTTTTTCTAATAATTATTTCGCTGAATTTCCAAGTTCGCTCCAATTGCGTGATCGAGGGTCATGAGGTCAGTTCTGCGATAACTGAACTTGAAGTTTATATTACTAACTCATAACAATTTTTTCATGAGTTCTTTCATCGCTAATGATTATGATTCACTTGTTGATTGGGCAAGGAAGCTGTACGATAAACCCACTCTGATAGTTTCCGGAAATCCTACCAGCTTAGAGACTCAGATTATCAATTGTCTGCCAAATCGATTTGAAATCCTAAGGTTTGAATTCCAGCTTTACTATGTAAGGAATTTACCAAATATTTTGCGATAGCTAATTGATGCGCACAACAGGAAAAAAATCTATATATATATGATTGTGACATCCCAATAACGAATACCAAAAAAATATCTCTCGTCGATACTGAAGACTGCAATCTTAATATTGATCATGTACAATCGTCTATCGAAGATGTAGTACTGTTACAAAGGAATACTTACGAGCATCTTGAAGTATTCGAATGCAAGGTTGAGATCTCTCGAACGGTCGTTATGTGTGGAATGTTCTCACATACCCCGATGGTCAGATTCGATGAATATATACACCACATGTCACGAGAGGAGTGCAAGAGCGCGCATAACGATGGGATAATAACTGTCGGGAACACTTTCTTTGATGATCTACAAGTGAATACGAGTACTTCACGTACTTTCCAACTGGCGGGTACCATTGATGCTAATGGCTCTTGTACCGGCGAAGATTATTCAGACGCCTTTGGAACTTGGAATAATGCCGTTGTGTCAGGAAAGGTAAAAATTACCTTGCAATCGAATTTAGCGAGGGTTGATGCAATGAATAATATAATAATTTTACCATCTGGAGACCATTGCAAACTAAGCAAAAACCAATGTATGGATTCTCTCGGAGGGTATGTATTTTGGGACGTTATCCCGAGAAGCAACTGTTCTGGCACAGTGTACTCCAAATTATTCCAGGGACCAGCCGTTAAGTCAGAATCTGAACAAGGAACAGTGTACTCAGTAAATGACAATGAGCGCTTTTCTTCCTTAATAGTACTTGGATCTGAATCTTCATGTGGAGTAGAACTCTACACAACACAATATCCCGAGTTGTTTATTGTGAAATTTGAGGATTCGGTGCACCTAGAAAGTAATAATCTTGTAGAATCCCGTGTTGATTTTAAAAATCAGGAATATGAAAATCTCCCTCTCGAAAAACTCAAACACTCGCAGGTAAAATCCATCTATCGAGACGTAATAAAACATCATTGTGAGCTCAAGGTGAAGTCAAGGGAAAATGCGCTTACCCTCGCTCTTAAAAACCCTGATGAGTTCGCAATGCACCACATGGGAGGCTCAGGATATAAGGCCTATTTGGCAGGAGAGGTTATCATCATCATGCAGTGTATCCCAGTCGTGATGAAAGTCCGCCAAGTGGACAAGTGCTACAATCAAATGCCAATCTTTAAGGGGAATGACACGGTGTTTCTGAAGCCACGGACCCGTTTGATCTCTAACGATGCCAGCGAAATTCCGTGCGACTCACCACTGCTGGGGCAGTATAAAATTGATGGGCAGTGGTATCAATTTATGCCAAACCAAGTGGCAGTTTCAGTCCCTCATCAACTGTCCGTTCAATTAAGGTACTTCGGGATTTAAGATAAAATGTGACATGTTTTTTGTGGAATAGAAAATGATCACCATATATATTATTTTTTAAGGCTTAAAAGAATCTGCTTTTTATAAATGTAATCTTTTGTATACTATTTTGTAACTTCAGACAATAAAGGTACTTTATTCTTTAAGTTTTTATTTTTTTTTATGGATTCAACAAACCCTATTCATTCCAATAAAATCTCATATGAGTTCATTATGGTCCATTATGAGCAACAGTGCGTAGCTCAGATTTGATAACACTTGATAATAAGAATAACTTTTCACACGAAAGAATAACTCAGACAAATGAATTTCCACAGAGATAAACTGTTCTGAACTATCATCTGTGATAGTCTCGATATGCAGCTCAAGATTTGATACCTTCAAACGTTTAGACTTGAAACAGCTCATGGTATCAGAATATTCTGATGCCAATCAGACCTTTCTAGATGTTCATTTTCCAGCGCTGCTGTATGACTCTTGGTTGTGTTGATTGATATAATTGCGCAGTTACCAATAAATACCTACTATGCTTACGCAAGAAGTTGTTTATTTGCGATAAGAGCAATACCCTCTGACACGTGGCACCGATGATAACTGGAATAGGCAGGATATGTGGTTTTCCGCCCAGTATAATCTGAACTCTGCTTTGTTTGCTGTAAAACGGAATTCAAGGAATTTTCCGCTGTTAACCGATGAGCACATCTGCTTGTATGCATTATACATTATGAAGTACTGAACGTTCCTGTTGATTTTTCTGCTATGTATTTTCCTCATTGGTCTTTTAAAGTTTGAACATAGTAACGATTTAATCATTTACAAGTGAAGAACATTGTGAAATACGACCAAGTAGTTGTTTGAAGTATTCAAGCGAATTAGAACAAAAACTTGCTTCTTCATGAGTCGAAGATTCATCAGCCATCAATTGAATTGGCACAATTGGCCCTAATAGCTTGTCCAAATGCTAATACAACGCGAATGATTTTTAAGCGAGGTACAAGCTGTAGAATATATAACAGTCACGTGGCCGATAACCCTTTTGGCTCGCATGGTAACATCTGCTACACATGTGTTTATTCATGCATGACGCACGGAGCAGAGTATTTTCAGTTGAAAATAATGATGCTCAGACAAACATCGCTGGTTCGAAAACCAGATGAAGCTTCTAAATGAGTGACTAATTTTAGCGAAGTACCAACGGCAAGCTGCCAATTTTCCTGTTTTTTTGCTCATTAGTTCAAATTAATAGCAACGTTTTATTTAATAGCTGTAACAACAACACGAATGGAATCGTTAATATAATCGCAGTGGTATCGAGTTCAATGACTGGCGGTCGATAACGTTGATGGTTTCGATCGGTAAAGTGTAACGTTAATCCCTAGGGATTATATCCTCTAGGAAAGTTGGCAGAGATAAGAAAAAGAACTACCAGCTACGTTAACAAAAATACTTTATTATATATAAAAAAAACTAGAATTTAATAAAGGGTCGTGGAACTCTATGGCCGGTCTTAAATTTGCACCCGGAGTGGTACTGCCCTGGCTGGTCGAAAGGTCCGCAGCTGGTGGGTGTCACGACAGCGCAGAAGAGGAGCCGAGGCGACGGCGGGCGAACGACTAGGGCTCCAGCCCTGCCGTCGAGGTGGTGAAGGCTCGAGGGTCTCTTCGACCGGAGATTATTTTTAAAAATAACGACGCACCCTGTAAATTTCCACGTCTTACAAATGTGTTCCTGCTCGCTCTGCTATTGTGAACACCCTGTGATGATGATGATGATGATGGGACCATGTGTAAGCCGGTGCACCATGAGCAAAAAGCATGTTTGTGTTCACAAGCAGAGCGGAGTCACAAAAGCGAAGGGAAAGCACAGAGTAAAGAAAAATAGAAGAAGAAAGAACAAATAAGTGAATTTAAATAACGGAGCTACTTAACGCTAAAACTAAGCTACTCAAACATTCAACACTTTGCACTTACCAGTACGTGGGTGTGGGATTAACTATAATGCGCGAAAGCGTCGCGGATTAATTTTATGAATAATAATTATAATTGTCCGCGCTCACAAACATTAAAATTAAGAATTTAAAAATCGTACGGCGCGCGAGACGACACTGCTCCGTGTGCGCGGCCGTACGTGCGTATCTTATCGGGTGTGGCGCGGACTGGCTGCCCTGGCGGTCAACGGAAGGACAAGGCGCTCGCCCCGCTGCATCTCGAGCTTTCCATGACGTAGTCGCTGGACCGGCCGCGAGTACAGTCGTTAAGGAAAAAATATATTATTTAGAGCTGGGAAAACTTATACTTAATTAAAACATGTACGTTATACGTATACGTACAACGTTACATTACCCCCTCGCGCCGGAAAAGGATTTTGTTCCTCAGAATAAAATCCGCGCAATATACGTTTGCGTATTTGCATTTACTCTTTCAATCTATCTATCATAAATACATCACGCAATCATAAAAAAACATTAGTACCTAGTTTTCAACTACAGATGCTAATGCGCCCAGACTTTTGTAGGTAATCAGTTGTCATTCAACTGGAAACCAATACAAATACATTTCATGCACTAAGATAGGTGTTAACAGCGCGATTTGGGAATTAATGCAACATTTTTTTTTTTTTTACTAACATTATTTATTCAAGCTTGATAATTTTAAATCTTTTATGTGCCAAGTCCCTAAATTCCTACCAGACATGTCCTCCAAAACATAAACCAAAGGCGACTTTTTCTCAACAATACGACATTGTAGAAACTTCGGGGCTAGTTTTTTACTAAAGAACTTATCTTTGTCACTTAAAACATAAGCACGTTTCATGACTATATCTCCCACATTAAATTCGACATGCTTACGACGTAGATTATAATGAGCGGTATTCTTTGCATGAGCTTGATATAACTTTGCCTGTACATTATCAAATATTTCAGACATACAACCTAGGTTTTCGGCGTAAATGTCACGTGGTAAGAACATTAAGTTCCTACCGAGGTCACTATCCACATAATGCGTACCGCAAGTCACAAGGTCTCTGGCATATACAAGGAACGAAGGAGTGTAACCCGTTACTTCATTTGCAGAATTATTTATGGCAAATTGTACCTTTGGTATAAACAAGTCCCAGGTCCTGTGATCTTCATTGACAAATGTTGATAAGCAAGTGACAATTGTGCGATTCTGACGCTCGACGGGATTAACCTGCGGTGTGTATCTAGGCGTATAGAATACATTGGGTACATTATATTTTTTAAACAAATCTACGGTCATGCCGCTTGTGAATTGACTGCCGTTGTCGAGAAAAATTGTTTGAGGAACCCCATGAACTAAAAAGAGTTGGTCCTCTATTATTTTGGTGATTATAATTGAAGTGGCATTACGAATAGGGAAAATCAAGCAAAATTTTGAAAAACAACAAGTTATGACCAGGATATATTGGTTTTGTTTCCGAGTGATAGGCAGAGGGCCCATGAGGTCAATCAAAACCATTTGAAGGGGACGACAACATTGTTTGGGACGACCCATTTCACCAAGCACCAGATGGTTTTGATGTTTATACTGTAAACACTTATTGCACGAGCCTACAAATTTTACGACGTCGTTATGCATCCCTGGCCAGAAATATCTCAACGCCAATCGACGATACGTTTTAAAGATACCTAGATGTCCAGCCATGGGTTCGGAATGATTTTGTTCCAAAACATCGTGACGAAATTCGCTTGGGACGACTTCCTTCCAAGAGAACTCGGAGGTTTGCTCGTGTTTGTTTTTACACAGTCTATACAAAGAACCGTTTTTAATTAAAAAATTAGGAAAATTTTGAGGTTTTGTTAGGCAAGAGTTATAAATATTTTTATACCATGCATCAGATGTATTAAGGTAAGAATTAGACAAATCAATAGCGCTAATAGGGACTGCTCTGGAAAGAGCGTCGGGAATCACATTATCCACGCCTCTACGATGTTTGAGTTCGAAGTTAAAACACGACAAACGCACGCCCCAGCGAGCCAGACGACCGGTAGGGTTACTTAGAGAAAGGAACCACTTTAAGGCACTGTGGTCTGTAAAGACAGTGAACGGCTGTCCATTCTCCAAGTAACACCTCCAATGCTCCAGAGCTATAATTACCGCGAGTGTTTCACGCTCAGTTATGCTGTAATTACGTTCAGCCGGTGTCAATGATTTGCTCATGTAAGCTACCGGGTGCTCCTTACCGTCAATTGTTTGAGTCAGCAAACCTCCTACGCCATAGTTACTCGCATCAGTATGTACCTCGAATTGCTTGTTATAATCGGGGCAAGACAGCACTGGTGCTGAAACTAAGCATTCCTTCAGCTTGCTAAAGGCAGCATCGGCTTCAGGAGTCCACTTGAAAGGCGGTCTACCCTTCCTGGTGGATGTCAACTGATTAAGGGGACCCGCTATCGTACTGAACTGTGGCACAAACCTACGGTACCAGGTGGCAGTTCCTAAAAATTTCTTTATGTCCTTGACACTAGTAGGTGTCGGATAGTTTAAGATGGCGTCAACCTTACCTGGGTCCGTGCGAAGACCATGGCTGTCAACAACATATCCTAAGTATTTAAGCTGACTTCTAAAGAATTGACATTTCTCCAAGTTTACTGTCAGGTTCGCTTGGCGAAGTTTATCCAATACCCGCAGAAGAAGTGACACATGAGAATTAAAGTCTTCAGAAACTATAATTATGTCATCCAAGTAGGCAAAGACCTTTAAGTCAAATTCTCTAAAGAGCAGATCAACTAAACGTTGCTGCGTTGCTGGCGCATTTGTGAGGCCAAATGCGGTTCTTTTAAAACGGAATGTACCACGTCCAGGGACATAAAAAGCAGTTTTGTCTCTGTCCTCGACAGCAATTGGAATCTGCCAAAAGGCTTTGGACAAATCGATACTCGTAAGGTAGCGAGCGTCACGCAGGTTGTCCAATATTTCCGTGACATAAGGTAAATTATACGCATCCTTTCGAGTAACTGAATTCAGCTTGCGACTATCGAGGCAGAAACGAGGCTGGCCATTCTTCTTTGTGACTAGCAGGACAGGTGAAGACCAGGCGCTTTCGCAGGGCTCGATGACGTCGAGACTAAGCATTTCGTCAACCTGTTCGACGAGGATACGTTGTTTCTCAGGTGACATACGATAATACCGTTGCCGGATCGGCTGCGCATCACCAGTATCTAGACGGTGTTCAATGAGACTGGTCTTACCCAAACCTTTGCGTTCGGTAGAAATATCCTCGAACTGTGAAATAATGTTGTCGGCAATGGACTTCTCCGAAACGCTTAAATGATCATAACCATGAATAAACGTAGGATTATAAGGCTTCGGTTCCTCTTCAACTACTGAGGCATTAGGAAAAGTAATGCTACTTAAGTTAGGGAGAATATTAAATTTACGCCAAAAATCTACGCCTAATATAAAATCCGTGTTTACATCTGGTACAATATGTGCAGTAATAAAATGGAACTTATCTTGAAAATGTACAGGCAAGTTAAAGTAACCCCGGCTCTGCATAACACGATTGCCAGCCCCTATAGCTGAAATACATTGATCCCTATGAATCGGTAAACCTTGGAGTGCTTGATGAGCCTCACTTTTTAACACAGTTATGGCAGCACCAGAATCGAGCAAACCTGTCATATTAATACCATTAACTTGTACCGTTGCATAAGGACGATTGTCAATACTGGGATCATCATTCAGAATTGCGTCGATCTTATACGAACTGAAAAAAATGTTAATAGTTTTCAGCCATTTGCCCCAATCTACAGGATCGAAATGATTAACGAGATGGTTGACACAATTTCGACTATTTAGTTTTTTGAGGTGGAGGGTTTATCCTTTTTGCAACTAGGGCAATCTGGGGACTTGACACCTTTATGACCACACTTAAAACAATAAACTTCATCTTTATTTGCTGGACACTGACGCAAGTTGTGGCTATTGTTGCGACATCTAGGGCAAAATAAGGTTTTGGCAGAGGGTGTAGTTACTGCATGTACTTGCTTCATGTTGTTGTTATATTTATTGAAATTATTGTTATTAGTATAAGGTCTACTATTATTGTGATTAGAATTAAATTGATTATACTGTTTATTGTTGTTATTCTTGTACGTGAAATTCTTGTTGTAATTGTTGTTATTGTTTTTGTTATAATTAATACCAGTATAAGCAAACTCAGGTGCCAAGGTGTCAGCTGTCCGCCTGGGTGGTTCACGAAAGTCAGCAAGACGTGCCTGAATGCTTTCGTAGTTACGACAGTGATTACGTAAAGTGTCTATGTCAGTGATCGCGGCTGCTGACGCTAAAGTACTGGCATAGCAAGGCCTAATGTTATGGAGGAGTATCTCTAATTTCTCGTCCTCAGGTAAAGGTTTAGAGAGGCGCGAGAATAAACCAGCCATAATTGATAGATACACGGTAATGTTTTCTGATTCACCCTGCGTGCGTGAACGAATCTCATTACCGAGCCTATAATCATAGTCTCTCTGACCGAAATCTTGTTTTAGCAACGTGGCGAGTTCAACCCAGCTGGACACTTGACCCTTAACATTACGGTACCAGTGTAGCGCATCACCAGTAAAGAACTCTGTGGCATAAGACAAAAGTTTCGTGTCCGAAATAGACCTAGCCTGACAAAATTCCGTTATGCGTTCCACGAAGGCACGGACGCAAGACTTGCCATCAAACTTGATCTTGCAAAGCTCATTGTGACTACCACGGTCGCAAGTGACATTTACGTTTATCGGCGCCGTGCTAACAACGGGTTCTGTGTTAGGAACAGGCAAAACGGTCGCGGTAGCCGTGTCCTTGACGGAATTAAATCTAGCTGTAAGAGCTCGAAATTCCTGCTCGCAAGCGTCATACATGGGTTTGGTCGTTTCATCACATACTATACGATTGAGACGGTGATACAAGTGATTTAAAAGATTTTGTGTGCGAAGCAAAACGTTCCTATCCGGTCGTGAATCTAAATTCGACTGAACCTTTGCGAGAGCATCACAAACCCCCTTCAAATCGGCAGAGACAGAGAAATTACTTTCTAAAATATCCTCGGAAGGAAACAAAGGGCCTAATTTTGAAATTTGTTTCCGCAAGTCCTGGACAGTTGAACCCGGTGACTCACCACGAATGCTAACCTCATATTCCAATTCCGGCTTTTGAAGCGACAAAAATTTCACAGGAAATTCCATCTTTTTTTTTTAAATAAAATAATGATAATTTAATTAATAATAATAATAACGTGCAAAATGGCAACCGTGGAAAGTGTTGAACGCTTGTTTTTAACTAACACTACTCCGTCTGTTACAATAATAAACTACGTAACGTTTTGGTTGGCAAAAAAAATCAAGCGCAAATTAAAAAATAAAATAAACAATCACAAAAATAAAAAATAACAAGCATTAAATAATTGCAACTTGTGTGTACCACAAAACTACAAAATAAAATATCACACGATAAAAATATTCATAAAAAATTTGACTGACTGTACTAGTCTACAATGTACTAGCACAGCATGATGTAAAAAATTCTGAATAAATTATGACACACAAAATGAATTATATTATTAATGAATATTAAAATTAAAATTTGATTATAAATAAATAATTAAAATTATTATTATTATTGGGGTACACCTAAGTTACATGCAACCAAAAAAAAACAACGTTTCACAAAAATAAAAAACAACAAACACACATAAATGCTGCGGGGCAAATTTAGACCATTTAGACCACGTTTAAGGCGCCAATGTAACGTTACTCCCTAGGGATTATGTCCTCTAGGAAAGTTGGCAGAGATAAGAAAAAGAACTACCAGCTACGTTAACAAAAATACTTTATTATATATAAAAAAAACTAGAATTTAATAAAGGGTCGTGGAACTCTATGGCCGGTCTTAAATTTGCACCCGGAGTGGTACTGCCCTGGCTGGTCGAAAGGTCCGCAGCTGGTGGGTGTCACGACAGCGCAGAAGAGGAGCCGAGGCGACGGCGGGCGAACGACTAGGGCTCCAGCCCTGCCGTCGAGGTGGTGAAGGCTCGAGGGTCTCTTCGACCGGAGATTATTTTTAAAAATAACGACGCACCCTGTAAATTTCCACGTCTTACTCTGCTTAATGTGTTCCTGCTCGCTCTGCTATTGTGAACACCCTGTGATGATGATGATGATGGGACCATGTGTAAGCCGGTGCACCATGAGCAAAAAGCATGTTTGTGTTCACAAGCAGAGCGGAGTCACAAAAGCGAAGGGAAAGCACAGAGTAAAGAAAAATAGAAGAAGAAAGAACAAATAAGTGAATTTAAATAACGGAGCTACTTAACGCTAAAACTAAGCTACTCAAACATTCAACACTTTGCACTTACCAGTACGTGGGTGTGGGATTAACTATAATGCGCGAAAGCGTCGCGGATTAATTTTATGAATAATAATTATAATTGTCCGCGCTCACAAACATTAAAATTAAGAATTTAAAAATCGTACGGCGCGCGAGACGACACTGCTCCGTGTGCGCGGCCGTACGTGCGTATCTTATCGGGTGTGGCGCGGACTGGCTGCCCTGGCGGTCAACGGAAGGACAAGGCGCTCGCCCCGCTGCATCTCGAACTTTCCATGACGTAGTCGCTGGACCGGCCGCGAGTACAGTCGTTAAGGAAAAAATATATTATTTAGAGCTGGGAAAACTTATACTTAATTAAAACATGTACGTTATACGTATACGTACAACGTTACAAAAGTAGAACATTTTTGCTATAACCTTGAATCGCATGAATTGGCAATTTAGTGCGTGGCAAATGAGAATCTTCATTGTCATGCGCAACGAAGCAATCAATACTCTGGGCATGAGTAAATAGCAAGTCACGGTGGGACGGAATTTTAAATAGGGCGTCTAATTTTGTTTGAGTTTCTGGAATTTTCGTGGGAATATCGTATAAAATTATTGATGCGCATGAGGAAATTTTTGGTTATTATTTTCAGAACATTATTATGTAAGATATATATGCCAAAGTACAACAGTTATCAGTGCGAGCTTATCTATGTTTGCGAGCCCACCATATCAGTCATTCCTGTTTCCCGTGTTTGTTCACTTATTATTTTCGGAGTATATATTGAAAGAACATACGTGTTTTGAGATCATGAGTGAAAGAAATTATATGTATATCTATTTAGTTTATTATTTCTTATATATTACATGCCACTATGATAATTTTTTTCAATACTATATGTACATAAATTTAATTGTCTAGATTTTATATTCTAAGCAGCCTTCAGTGCTGTCAGTCTTACTTAAATCTTGCCTACAGTCGAAAACTAAAACTAACTTTTAAACGATGTCACAATAATTGGCTAGAACAATTGACGAATTTCATCGAGCAAAATTGTTAACATATTACTATACTGATCAGTAAACTTTAACTCCTCAAATTTACAATACTTTTATAAAGCTGCCAAAATAAAAATTAATTATACTACATCGGTAATGAATCTAAAGGAAAACAGTAATAGTTTGAGCAACCTCTATTATTTACATGGATACTTTATCTTATTCGGGAATGATCGGAAAACATTTACTAACTTAATCGATAGCTAAGAAAACTTAATAAAAGGTTTCAACATCTAGACATTACGCCGCACCTAAATCGTTTTTCTTTAATTTCATCGTGTAAACCTTTGAGGATAGGTTGCATGTCAGTTTTCCAGCCACGCTGAAGCCCGTGCTCCAGAATGTAATTGAGCAGGACTAAGCATGCGTGTTCATCCAATTTGGGCCTTTCATCGGGATAAATGCTGTAATCGTGTCCTTTTTCGGTCATCGACGAGCATACACTCAGAGCTTTCTTGCTGAAGACTTCTACTAAAATTCGTCGAGCCAATGATGGGCAATCAGATGACGTTTGTTCGGAAAATTTCAGCTCTGAGTAGTTGACATAAATCTTGCTGTGAGGCATAAGTTCTACGAGCCCGGGCATATGTTCATGATGCTTCAAGGTCCATCTTGTATCGTTAGGATCATACTCCGGTGGTAAAGTCAGCCGTGATGTGGGATTGGAATTTCTTTCTGGTGCTTCGTTGACGATGTCATTTCTGTTTTGATCACTGGTTAAATTTACACTCCTGGTTGCGGTTACTTCCTGAGCCACATTCCTTGACGTCGATGCTTGGCTTGATAAATTTTCCGGCGAGTTGAATTTCTCCATATTTTCCAATAACGTTTGGTATGAGGTAGCAACTTCGATGATCGAAGTCCGTAAGTTCTCGAACGTATTAACCATAGAGTTCAAAGTAGAACTGATTTGAGCAGAGGTACTAGCGAATTGGTCCTTCATTTGTTGCTGCGAAATATAACTTGAACCACCTTGAGACTCGTTAACGTTATTCACTCTCCCAACAAGTGCTTCTTCTCTTGGTATTCCAAGGTCAAACATTCCGTCATGATCCATACCAATTGCTGAATCTGAAGCAGAAGGTGACCTGTCAATGTCATCTTGAAAGTAAACTTGATTCCTTTCGTTTAAGTGATTAACTCTCTGTGTCTGCGGGTATGGATTTTGATAAACAATCCCATAGTTTGATTTTGATGCAGCAGAGCTCAGTGTATCTGGAGGAGTTTCAATAATTTGTGTGCCTTGAGCTAGATGTCCTTGCAATTCTTCTTCATCTGATAGAAACCGACTACGAGTAGCTAATAGTGCTTGTTGTATGGAGTCGGGAAGATTTGGAAAAAGGAGTGATGGTGTATTCCTTGTGTCTTCTTGAGGGAGAGGAGTTGATCTCCTGCTTCTGGGTAAAGTAGGAGGGATGACAGGTCTTCTAGAACCCCATCCCGGCATATTTCTCTGTTGGTTCAACAATATTTCGTGCATTCGGTTGGAGACGTTGAAACCGTTAGGTGACCGACGTCTGGTTTGCCGCCTATGGTGATCTGGAGCCGGGGGATTTTGGAGTTCATCCAGTTGATGGGCAAAGTTGAAACGCTGTAGAGGTGTGCTTGGAAGGTTCTGTGGAGCTGATACAACACTGGCAATATTCTGAAGAACAACTCTTGGATTCTCAAACGCGTTGTGATTTCTTTCGATATTTATTCTTGCCACGTGCTGAACTTCTTGAGAGCTGACCGGTATGTGTCCAGGATGAATTAATTGACTGGTCCTATTGGTTGGAAGAATTCTCGGTTCTTGGCGTGGCTGATTCAGGTTCATTGAGTTCGGAGGATCTTTCAAGAGAATAGCGACATTTCTCGGAATATTTTCAAAATGCACTTTCTTTTTAACTGCAGGGTGCTTTGCCACTAAAGATGGCTTTCCCTTCATCTTCTCATATAGTCGAGCCGCAATTGATTCCAGTTCATGCCCAGAAGTAGGTGGTCCATTATTGGAGGAGTCATCAGCGCGAGGTTCTTGATTGTTTGAAGTTGTTGCAAGGGATTGAACAATTGCTATTTGCGGTTGGAAGTTCGAGGATGAATTTCCATTGTCTTCCAAATGATTTTGTGCAGCTCCCATATCAATAACTAGTCGATTTTCGCTGTTATCATAATTTTCACTGGACTGCTGATCCTGTTGCAAGTGGTCATTTTCATCAATATCGATAACTTCAGGTCCATCTTCAATTATTGCTGGAACACTTGAAAATCCAGGCTCTTTATCTTTGCTCTGAGAAACAGCACCAGTTGGTTCAGCATCTTTTGCTGTTGGCTGTTTAAAACGTTTTATCTCAAGCTGTGGCTGTGATTTATCAGATACTGGTGGTCTCTTGATTGTAGTTCTCGGTAATGGCTTCCGAGCAATTTGAAACGGCTTTTGTGTCATTTCAGCTGTATCTTTCTCAGACTTTGACGTAGATTTTTGCTTGCTACTGCGTAATTTCTTATTCAAAGCAGACGTTGATGGCGTATCTAGAAACAAAAATTTCAATGGTTATTTATTGAAATAATCAAAAGGTCTTAATAATTTAAAGAATAATTGTCTGATTCTTACCATTTAGGCTTGAATTTGTTTGTACTAAAGGCCCATAATCATTTCTTGTAGCTATCCAAAAATCTGCATCTTCGAAAGTATCTGAAAAAATATAAATTATTACTTCCTATTGATATCTGAGGTATGATATTCCTGCATAATCTTTCACAATACAAGGTATAACTGACTAATCCATTGAATCAAACTCACCTGATTGATACTTCACTTCAGCCGTCCAAAACTTCCAATGGTCACTGTATTTTTCTTCTTTCTTAACCCGATCTCTTGTTACAAAGCGATGTTCGTCCTTAGGGTATGCAACAGCGACTTTCTGATCCTGCTTTCTCCGTATTACTACCCATTCATCCGGCACGCACACGTAGTCATCAATTCCTTCAAAAGGTAATGCGATGAACTGCACCACACTGAATTTCTTGTGATTATTCGCACTATTTGTCATCTGAAATAAACAAAACCGATTAACCAAGCACTGGAGTGACCGACTAAAAATAATTGACCTCGTTAAAAGTCAATGCCTCGTTGGTTTTCACCTCAGCGGCCCCAACTCCGGGACTTACTTTTCGAATCGATCTATGATCATTCTAATCAGGACACAGGTAACAAAACTTCAATCAAAAAAATTAGAAATTGGAAAAACTTAATCTTGAGTTATCTAAGGATGGAAATAAAATTTTCCATGTAAAGTTACCAAAAAAAAATAGCAATCAAACATTATTCCCGTGTATAAAAACATAAAAATAGTACCTACATTCTTGAGATGGTATTCAAATTTTCTTCACAAATATTTATTAACATCACAACAGTTTTTTACAAGACGTGTTCCAGTCACGGTGGGAAAACTGCGACTGACAACCAAAGCCGCGACGCGTTGTGCATTTATATTGAGGCTCAAATAACCACTGAACAAGTAAAGAGCGATGGAATGAATCACGTCACTCGAACAATCTACTGAAGTACCAGTACTTTATCGCCAGCAAACATACACGCTTTTGTTATCGGTTTCCTATGACAACAACAAAGTTATGCAATGAATAATATTTCTTCACTTCCTCAATAAATTGAATTTCCAAATACATTAAAATTTTCAATACCTCAATAAATGAACTTCAATTTTTGGTTCTTCGGCATCATTAGATTTAACAAAGCTTCTAAAACGATTTGGTCCACCCGATTCAACCATATAGACGATAGTTTTAAAGCTCATAATTTATTGAAACAAATAGACACTAACCAGTTTCAACACGCGTGAATTTTATCACGTTGGCAAGCAATCGGAGTAATATATTATCAGCGCGTCATTTTATTGCTTTGTTTTTCAACAGTCCATATGGACTACATGTTTTTTCCCGTCATATCTGTTAATTGTTCTGTTAATTTAGTTGATTGATTGCATATAACTCATTGTTTTTAAACCCGTTTGTGGTTGATGAATAACCAGCGAGCTGTTTTTCACAATAATTTTAACGATTCAACGAGGAAACAAAGTAATAATTCATTACTTGTGCATTAAAAAATAAAGATGTCTCTTTGAAAAGTAATTCCGCTGGAAACAACTCTACTGAACAATCAGTCTCGATGGTTTTTGACTATGATGTTGAATTTCATTAAAATCAAAGGTTACGACTTGAAGATCCTTATCCGGAATCTCATAGGATTTCATTATGGATCATAATGAACAACAGTGCGTATAGTAGTTCATATCTCTTGACAATATATTTTGAGAATAACCTTTGACACGAGGGAATACCTCTCAGATAAATGCATTAACGTAGATATCAACTGTCTGGAACTGTCACATGATAGTCTGATGTGCAGCTCAAGATATGATGCACTCAAACACTTCTTGTTGAGGTAGATCATAGTATCTAACGTCACTCATGCTTCGATGGCTTTTCATGAAAGAAATGCTGGAAATATTATTTTCACAGGATTTTCAGAAGAGGCTTCACTTGTATCTATCACGAAATTATGATCAGAATTTTCGTTCAGTACCCAAAAAGCTTATGAATTGTTATGATTATTTGATAAATGAATTTTTTCATTACCTTTAAATACATATATTTATAAATATCTATACCCCCTCTTAAAGCCTTTCTAATAAATACTTAATTTATTAAAAAAAAATTAATTTCTTTAATG
This sequence comes from Cydia pomonella, assembly GCF_033807575.1. Classification (NCBI taxonomy): domain Eukaryota; kingdom Metazoa; phylum Arthropoda; class Insecta; order Lepidoptera; family Tortricidae; genus Cydia; species Cydia pomonella. The sequence goes on from NW_026907866.1 coordinate 108,727, forward strand.
TCAGCAACGGGCGTGATCTCAATTCATTTCGAAACTATGATTTGTTTTCTGTCTAGCAAAAAATTTACAAGTATAATAAAATATTACACGTAAAAGACTAAACATATGTATTTATACGTACCAAATAAAATAATGTATCCTGGAAATTATAAAATTATATAAACACACACAGTACAAGTAAATGAAAATCAATAGCGTTCGCTCCAACACTGATATTACTGTTCCTTTATCAACAAAACAATAAAATTGTACGATTCTACTACAACGAAACTTAAGGAAATAATAACACGAAGAAATTTCCAAAATAAAGTTGGTATACTAAAACTGTCAATACATTTTCATATAGCTCATAAAATCTAAACCGAATAGTGTAGATTAAAATTTGAATAAATCAAATTTTTAAATTAAATTAATCATTATTAAATCATTGTAATTTTTTTTTTTTTTTTTTTACATTTATGGCCTGGATGCGAGTCCTTTAAGCCAAGTCTTTGTTTTGTTCAAAACACATTATTTAAAGAGTTGTATGTCAGAGAATGCACTTTTGTTAAAACTTAAAACACTTCACTTTAAATTTGCTTTAAATCTTCAACACTGTGTTTTTAATATACTTGTATAACGGAACGTAACTGTCAACGTTTTTAAGAATGTCGGTGAGGCGGCGGGGGACATTATTATTAAACACTTCACTTAATTCACTTGCAAGGATTAGTCTTTCAAATGAAAACACTTGGCATTTAAATATAAGGTGTTCAACATCTGCAACGCTACCATTCTGGCAGTGAGGACATGTACCATCGGCTATAAATGAAAATCTGGCTAAGTGCGCTGGTGCACAGTTGTGACCAAACCGCAATCTATTGATGGTGGTAATAAAGCTACGACTTCCCGTCTTAATCTTCTCATACCAAGGCTTTCCAGGTAAGTCAGTTTGAATACTAGCGTACCATCTTCCTTTTATCTCTCTGTCTTTGGTCCAGAAATCTATCCACATCTTAGCAACATCAGTTTTCACAGAAGCTTGACAATCAGTTAGTGGAATTCTAGTACTACATCTTACATCTAATTCGTTAATACCTAAATAAGCAGCTTTGTCTGCAACTTCATTCCCTGTTATACCAGTATGGGACGGAATCCACATAAAATTTATGTTTACATTATTATTTTTAAATAGTGATAAGATATTTTTAATTTTGTACAAAATGAAATTATCTTTATAATGCAATTGATTATTCTGTAATGCATAAATTAAGCTAAGTGAATCAGTGAAAATAAAGAAATGTTTATATTCTGACACTCTGGTTATAACTTTCAGGGCTTCAAATACAGCATATGCTTCAGCCGTAAATATGGAACATACATCATGCAACCTAAAGCTCTGTACAAATTTAGTTTGAGGATCATACACTGCACTTCGAACATGGGAATCTGCTTTACTACCATCGGTGTATAATTTGTAATAATCGGGAATTTGTGACAAGAAACAAAGAAAATCAGTATTATTATTGATAGATTTTGTGCATACTGTAATGTTTAAAAGTTTACTATCAAAGCTATCTTCATAACATGGCCAAATTTCATTTTTATATATATTACAAAACTTAGCTTCCACCTGTAAGAGTAGTGCTGTTAACTTGGGGATTCTGGGATGACCCTTTATTCTTCTAATTACACTTTGATTATTTTTAGCATATATCTTAATTAAATATCTATAAGCTAACAACACCCATCTGACAGGTAAAGGCATTGTTTTAGTCTCTACTTCCATTGCTCTTATTGGGGTTGAACACATTGCCCCTGATATTATTCGCATAGCCTTATTTTGAATTATTTCTAATTTATGTATGTGAACAGTATTCATATGTACAAGAAAACTATAGTCAAAGTGACTTCTGACAAGGGTTTTATACAGTAAGGACAGTACTTGAGGGTCAGCACCCCAAGATATACCAGCAAGACATCTCATAACATTTAAACCTCTAACAGAATTTGAAATTATGTGCTTAGCATGAAGGTCAAAATTTAAATGATTATCTATGACTACACCTAGAAACTTATGAGAAGGGACTTCTCTAATAATCTCATTATTATATACAATATGTACATTTGTTGTGTCCTTGCTCAATATTAGTAACTTGCTTTTGTCAGGATTTATCTTTAAGTGTAAGTAATTAGCTATTGTAATAGACATAGAGTTCATTTAGTGCATTATTAATATGTGCTTTAGCTACATCTAAATTTGAATTAATAGAATATATTACAAGATCATCTGCAAATTGCAGTATATTAACATTAGAACTATTTACAAATGAGTTAATATCACTAGTATACAAGTTATACAGAAGAGGAGACAGCGTTGCTCCTTGCATTGTGCCTTTGAAAACTTGTCGTGGTCCATGAAGTATGTTATTAAATTTTACATATAGCTCTCTATTGTCCAAAAAATTAAATATCCACTTGCATAGTTTCCCAGGTATATTAATATTAGATAGAATTTTTACAAGTATTGCGGGATCAACATTGTCAAATGCTCCTTGTACATCTAAAAATATACAAACAGCATGTGACTTGTTATAGTTAGCTAATTTTAAATCCGATATAAGAGATATGAAGCTGTCAGAACAGCTTCTACCCCGTCGAAAGCCATTTTGAAATGGAGGCAATATGTTGTTTGCCTCAACATACCAATCAAGTCTAGTCTTTATCATATTCTCAAAAACTTTACCAATACATGACGATAGAGAATTCGGTCTATAAGAATTGGCCTCATTAGGAGGTTTGTCTGGTTTTAAAATAGGTATTACACATTGTGTTTTCCATGATAGAGGTATTTTCCCCTGTAACCAAAGTAAATTCATAATTCTGAGCAAAACTTTTTGACCATTAACATGCAGTTTCTTTAAAAGTAAGTATGGTATATCATCTAATCCTGGGGTAGTATTTTTCCTAGATTGCAGACTTACTTTGAATTCCTCCCAAGTAAAAGGTTCAATAAGGTGCTTAGACTCATTATTATCATTGTTATTTTCAAATAAACTTTCAATAGAGCTAGAATCGTTAATACATCCTTGGGCTAGTTTAGTTATGAATGGTTCTATAAATTCATAATTTTTAATTATTTGCTTACTTATTAATCCTTTAAAACGTTTAATATTGTTCCATATTAACCCAATAGGTGTACATCGATTTAAAGAAGCACAAAAACTACGCCAACTACTAGTTCTTTCCTCTGCTATTGTTCGCTTTTTAAGAGCAACAAATTTCTTGTACGTAATATAATTTTCTAAAGATGGATTGGCCCTGTAATATTTTAATGCCTCATAGGCTTTAATGACACTATCTTCACATTTTTTATTCCACCAAGGAACCGGAGGTCTGCTAACGAAGTTTGTATTTTTAGTAAGTTTTGGGATACATTGTATTTTTAATAGGTTGAGTTCAGCACTAAATTTATCATATGATTGTATAGGATCGTTATCATTTAAAGGAAAATCCGAGAATATCTCTTCTGAAAGCTCTTTATATTTATTCCAGTCAGCTTTAGTATATATAAATTTATCTACTGGATCACTTATTTGATATTTTTCAAGAGAGGTCAATATACTCACTATAGTAGGGTAGTGATAGCTGCCCATAGGGTCATCATGGACTTGCCACTCGCACAGAGGGGCAATACTTGCACTACAGAGGCTAACATCGATCGCTGAAGGATTTCGATTCGGGTAAGTAACTGTAGTTGGATTTCCGTCATTTAAGATACATAAGTCTAAGTCACTTATAATATCAAACAAGGTGTTACCCCTGGATTGATTAGTAGCGCAACCAAATGCTGTATGATGCGCATTAAAGTCTCCTGATATTATTATAGGTGTTGGTAATTTCTCAATTATATTTTTAAGTCTATTTAGTCTAATGTGTGGACGGTTTGGAGGACAATACACACATAAAACTGATAAAGGCCCTCGGTTAGTCACAATTGAGATAGCTACATTTTGGATACTTTCATAAAAGTCAGTCTGTATAAAAGTATGTTTGTATATATTTTTAACGAGTACAGCAACTCCGCCATGTCCATTGTTAGCATATTTACAGAAAATATTATAACTAGGTATCCTAAAAGCAGTAGTTGGTTTTAACCAGGTTTCATTAAGAAGACAAACATCAATATTATGAACTTTTAAAAAATTAATTAGCAAAGGTTTTTTATTTGTAACTGATTGAATATTGAATTGAGCAATACGAATAAGTGTAAAATCCATTATTTAATATTTTTAATAAGCATATCTTTAATAGAACTGCTAGTGATTGGATTAGAATCAGTCTTGTTTGCTAATTCTATGAGAGTGCTAACCAGTGCATTCATTAAGTCTGCATTCTGTAGTAATTCTTTTTTAATGTCAAATTTCGGTGTCTCTGCTGGTGTAGCTGTAGAAGGAACATTTTTTTGCGATTGTGATTTAGATTTACTTGCTTTTTCTGGAAGCCTTACAGTTTGGTCAAGTAATGTCGGAAACTCGACTTTTCGAGTTTCAGCTTTAGAGGCGTACGTGATATTTGTCTTCTTTTCTGTTATTTTCTTAAGTTTTATAGGACATTGTTTCGAAATTGCCAAATGTGGTCCACTACAATTGGCACAACATAAATCATTAGGCTTATCACACTCCTTATAAAAGTGTTCACCCGAGCACATGGAGCAACGCTGTTTGCCGTTACATACTTTAGCTGCATGGTTAAATTTAAAACATTTAAAACATTGCAGTAGGGGGGGTACATATTCGAAGACTCTATACGAGAATAAGTCGTACTGTACATTGTCCGGTAGCACATGCGACAAGAACGTAATGCTCACCGTCTGTAAAGGAACACGTTCCTGTCCAACTTTTTTGGTAAAGCGTCGTACCGCTATGATCTCATAAATAGAGCTTAATTTTGTGTATAAATCCTTGTTTGAAATATTGGCTGGCACAAATCTGATTATCCCAGTTTTCTCGATTTGAGTCGCCGGTATGTACGCCTTCATGTTATATTTTGTCAAAAATGCAGTGTTGTTTAAAAAGTTATTAGCCGTATTATACTGCTTGAAAACGACTGCAATTTTGTTAGCGTTTACACGCTGTATGGCCGTTACACCTTTTATGTCCGTAGTAAATATGTGATTTAGGAAAATTGGGCTTTTGTTTCCCAATTTGCCTTTTGGGTCCACTTGCTCAACAAACACTTTAAATTCTACTTTTCCTGAATTCTCAGGGTATAGTCTTTTATAGTCCGGTTTAAAATACGGTAAGTACCCATTGTTCAATTGCTCACCCCCGCCGCCATCGTCCGTGTTGCCTTGGATGTCGTTTTTGGAGCGCTTAAGGGTGGGCGGGTTTTCCCCGCCCCCCTCGTTACCTGGCATTGTTTAAACACTAACTATAATTATTTACAATTTTTTACATAAGATATATACAAATTAAATTAGTTTACACTAATAAATAAGAATTTTAAAAGTTGGAGCGAAAATTTTCCGTGTACTTTTTTTAAATTCCCGCCAAAGAATCTCATTGTAATTTAAATCAAAATATATCATAAAACTCTACTGAAAAATCGAATAAATTGTAAAACGTCAATTGAAAACTGTAGTGTATGGTGCATGATACTGAAATAAACCAAAGCATTATAAAACAAATCACGGTAATACTATCTGTGAACAACGATACCTAGTAAAATATATCAAGATGGAAGGAAAGTATACGAAACGAAACAGCCTAAAAGTTCAGTTTTACATATAAACAATGCTTGTTAGAACACAGTACAGATAAAGAACATGTCTCACTTTCGACCCCAGACCATTGCACGAACATCAAATTGTGCCTTAAAAGGCACGAAAATAAAATAAATTATAAGTTAATATCCTGGTTACGGCTTAAACCATATTGTAATATCTTAGCCTGACTAAACTACTACAAAAGCTTTGTAAGCTGAAATACTGTTACTTTCCTCAACTCTATTGAAACCTTTGGAAAGTAATACTGAAATTTAGTAAATAAGGGTCTAGGCTAAAAGGGATGAAGTATAAAATAAACAATGTATTAACTGCTAATAAATTTGATTTATTGCATTAAAATTGATTGAATATGATTCAATAATTTATGAGCTCTATATCCAATGAAGTCTGATTAGGACCCATTCGGATATACCGCCTTGATTACTAGGGCCAAATACCTAAGTCAGGAAAACAAGACGGAACAAAAACCTGACTGCCCAATTTAACCTGTACACAAACATAACAAAATATGTCACAGATAAAGACAAATTAAAATCTCATTTAAATTAGGTATGGCGTGATCATTTAGTGGTAAATATAGACCAACATCATGATAAATAACAACCCAAGCTCTCTGAGGTGTGAGACATGTTAAATGATAAAATAAAATCTGAAATATGTTCCAACAAGCACAAAACATATCCGTTCTTAAAGAAAGACGAATATTAAACCATGTCAATAAAATGAAACACTATTGCAAGCACTATTGAATGCATTGAACCAATAGGAAATTATAAAATCCTATCAAAATTATTGAATACTATTTACAAGACTACTATAATAAACCCTACCTTCTTCCTATAAAATGTCATTGTGGGATACATCAGGAGTATTCTAAATATTCCTACTTTAGGATAAAGAAAATTATGAAACAAGAAGTTGTAGCAAGTTCTATTAATAATATATACGGTTTACTAATATGCTCAGATATAAATAAAGATATGTTAGCACTTATGTTGTGATTGACGTATTGATAACGTATTCATAAATGTGTTATAAAGATCGACCGGGTGAAGTCTGGCTTCTCACAACTGTATTACTTTAATTAGTATACTGTAAAATAGCTGGTTGCAGTCAACTATAAGGCAACCTTTTGGATCTCATAAAATTATCATGCATACGCCGCTCTATGGACAACTCCCTAATATGTCAAGCCGCAAATCCCACGTGAAATGTTTCCATAGGTAAGTCACTTGGACCTTGCACCGTCTGCAGTACCTGAGGCATGTAGCCTAATGGAATATTACACGTAAGGTTCAGACTATCAAGTACTTACTGAAACCGGGATAATAGTAAATAAATGACATGAGTGACCAAGAACGAAAATATACAAGACAATGATATAAGCGTTGCCCCTAATATCATGAGATCAGCCATTTTACTAAATTATCATATGCAACGTCACGCAAAGAGTATGACTGTTAATTAAATTAAAAGCCAGTTGGATTAAGATTTGATACCTTTTGATCAAATATAAGTAAAGATATATTAGTACTTATGATAACACATTCATAAATACGCTATAAAATTAGGTAGGATCGACGGGGTGTAGTCTGGCTTCACACAACTTTATCACCTTAATATACTGTAAAATAAAATAGCTGGTTGCAGTCAACTACAAGGCAACCTTTTGAATCTCATAAAATTATCATGCATACACCGCTCTATGGACAACTCCCTAATATGTCGAGCCGCAAATCCCACGTGAAATGTTTCCATAGGTAAGTCACTTAGACCTTGCACCGTCTGCAGTACCTGAGGCATGTAGCCTAATGGAATATTAGACGTAAGGTTCAGACTATCAAGTACTGAAACCGGGATAATAGTAAATAAATGACATGAGTGACCAAGAACGAAAATATACAAGACAATGATATAAGCGTTGCCCCTAATATCATGAGATCAGCCATTTTACTAAATTATCATATGCGACATCTCGCAAAGAGTACAACTGTTAATTAAATTAAAAGCCAGTCGGTTTAGAATTTGATACCTTTAGTCATAACTGGGATCAATCAAATGCAACGACAATCCCAAATATAACCAAAAACCGCATTGTTAAAACAGCCACTTATAATACCACTGTGACAGGTTTCAACAACTACAATTGATTAGTAAATATATATAATATCCTCTCAATTGGACATAATCCAAAATGTAATAACCACATTCTAGTCATATGATTTGATTCAATATGACAAATAAATTAGGGCAGGTATAATACATTGGCAAATACAGATCAAACTATATGCCAAATGATCAAAATATATACACCCACAATAACATTTCAACATACGTAATATACTTAGGTATGTACCTATAAAACGGAATCATGATCATAAAATAAGTATCAAATAGGCACCAATTATCTACCTACAAATAAGTAAGCAGTTAGGGATCGTGAATATTATTTAAACCGCTTGTATACTCCTATCATAACAAGACTATGAAATTAAAACCTTTTGTATAATTTATTGAAAGGTTACGTCACCGCTAGGTATTAAGATCTGCTTGATGGAGCTTCGATGCTCTCACATCATGATGAGAAGACAAGGCAAGGCAGGATCAATTCTCGTTCCACGCAAATGGACGGCGCACTGGATACAATGTGCAGGCGTGAGATACAGATGCGGCGTAGTGCAGCCAGCCTCTTCATGTGGAAGGTAGGTCTTGCATCTGGGCGCCCGTGGCAGTGGGGTTGATCAGGTACCGACGAGGATGCTCGGAGACACCGAGACACTCGAAAGCCGCTGATGGAACAAGACTCGCTCCGCAACCACCGTGAACCGGAAATTTGAGACAAAAATAGTGCTTAATATTCTAATCGAGTTAAACATTTACGCCCTACGGAATATATGAAGCTAAGTATCTATATGAATAAAGACAACTAGGCATTCGAAGGAAGAATTATTTCAATTATGATAATCAAACTATAATAGTGGAAGTCAAAGGATCTAAACTTAGTGACGTACAGAATACCTATAACAGTAGCCACAGTAATTAAGCTACTGTAAGAAGTCGTTGAATAAAACCTATAATGTATTGCGACATAATATTACGTCATTAGCCATTTGTATAACATTCTAAATAAATAAGTATTTTGTAAAACTCATTCACCAAACAATTATATCAATCTAGTTTATGAACTTGGTTGCTAATTAAACAAACGTGGCCGTATACCTATATACGCGCGCACAAATAATTACACAACCAATTATTTTTGTAGTATTGTAAAAGGTGAATTATGTATTACATCATAATTAATACACTCAACCTATCAACCTACATTTTCAATCAAAGTGCTGTAATTCACTAACACTGAAACATGAAAGTATGTGATATATAGATATGTCAGGTCAAGATTGAGATAACATATAACTCAGAACCAACGCACCGTGTCTACTAGCTTGCACCGGAGTGAATCTTCACCTTCGCCCACATCTGCGAGGTCCGCATCTTGATTTGAAGCGTTGAAGCTCTCGAAGGCAGAACACCCCAGGAATTGATGGCGAGACACGAAGCAGGCGCCCTTAGGATCCGCTGACAGGACTCGATATTCCTCGTACATGAACCGAGAATTCAGAAATAAATAATTTTAAATATATGTTAAAACATTTCATGAATTAAATTACCTACACCGTTCGTTGACTTTACATGTTATACTATATATGGTAATAATGACTGATATTGACGGCTAAACCTACATAAAACGATAAAGAAATGACCGCCGAGTGTAACCCAACTAAAGTTATTTATCAACCTAATTGAACACATCTACTTATGCCATCTATATCTAAATCGAGACACATTCCACCCTTGCCATTGAATTAAAACATGGAAAATACATACGTTCCACTTCTTTTCGTAAACGGTTAATCCACAATAATAAACGCGCTCATTTACTACTAAACACACATTCATTTAGTTGCTAATGATTTCACAACTCAAATCAAGTACTTATAGTAATTGAATGCATCTACCTACCCTATAATCATATCACACACGAACGCTGATTTACCTATCCTCAAAATTGATTATATTTAAAAAGCATATACACGATTTAGGAATTCACTGAACAAATGAAATTAAATATCTCAATCCATTTTGACGTCGTATTTAAAATAACACTCTCGTACAAGAATCCGACTTACATTCACAGAGCACAAGAATTGTCATCTCGTTCCACAATGAAGGGTACCCAACGCGATCTATTCAACCTACCCGCTATTCATATATAGAAATAATGATTTTATTTATAGGCAACTCATCGGTATCAACCAAGCCTACAATCCTACTGATATTAAGCAAACATTGGAGCCTATGAATGAACGAAATATGTATTTTAGGTTTCCTCAAGATATAAAATGATATGCAAATAATTAAGTAGGTACTTATATGAAATTACCGCACCGTAACACGTAGTTGTTTGGCAGCTGACCCATGATGGTTTTGTGTTTTTCAACACGCCCATGGTCCGGATGAAGCTCCTACAGCGTCCCGCCCATGTTGGCCGTATCCACACGCTAAGCTTCCATCGAAGGTGGCAGCTTATACTCGTATCTGCGAACAAGTTCTAATACACGGTTTTCTTATGATTTGCCACTCACAGTGACAATTTAAGAACCTTTAAGACCCGATGCTCGTGAAATGTAGCCCTTTCGGCAGCTGCCCGTGGTAGGCTCACGCAGTTCCTCACAACCGATGGTTCAAGGTCAATACGACCCGCGCGTCGCCCATTGCAGTCGCTGTTCTTTTTCATATCTCCTGAAGATGGCCGCTAATAGACGTATCTGCAAACAAGCTTAGACACATGGTTTTCCTTACAACCTAACACTCACAGGATTCCTTCTTGACTCGACGCTCTGCTGAAGGCAAAAGATCACGAATCCACTTTGCAGGTCCTTAAATAACCTCGTTCCCCCATGAGAACCCCTCAACCGCCATGTTAATCCTACTCCTAAGCCCAACCAGAATGCAGAGTTTTGATTGGATAATATTTACTATCCTCGTCTATGATTGGTCACTTTTATTCCCGCGTATTTAGATTGATCTGCCTTACAACAGATGGCATCTCTAAAGATAACATAAATAAATTAAAAGCTTACGAAGTAGTTTATTGTGTTTAATCGATTATTCAATAAACATTACTTAAGAATTTATATTGAAAAATATATTATAAACAAATATTGTACTATGCAATATTATCATGAGTAAACTACCTACTAGTTTTGTCATTCACCGCCAGATGTCACCGGATGCCACTGTCACATTACAAGTGCGAATATTATGCGCGAAATTCACTCCAAACAAATTCAATAATTTCTAAGAGAGTAAATAAATAAATGTAGATGTCAGCCTGTTACAGGGGGCACAAGTTGTTATACGCCCGACGGATGACTCCTTTCTTCGTGCGTGAGATGTTTTCTTCAGTCAGAGGTTCTTGTGGGACTGACAGAAGAGAACGTCCAATAAGGAAGTGAGAGGGCGATAGGTAGGTAAGATCAGATGGATCAGAAGATAAAGGGATAAGGGGTCTAGAATTCAGAATGGCTTCAATCTGAATCAGGCAACAATTTAATTCTTCATACGTTAAATGTGTTAGAGATAAAATGCGTTTGAGATGATATTTGGTTGACTTTACTGCGGCTTCCCAAAGTCCGCCGAAGTGTGGTGAGTAAGCCGGGCTAAATTTAAAGTTAATAAGGTTTTCTGCCATACCTCACTGCAGCTTATCATGGTTATGTTTTTAAAAGTTACTGAGTTCGTTTGATGCCCCGACAAATGAAGTTCCGTTATCACAATAAAGAGTTTGAGGCTTTCCCCGACGACTCATGAAGCGGCGGAGAGCAGCAAGGAACGACTCTGTCGTTAGACTAGTGACAAGTTCCAAGTGAAGAGCTTTGACTGCAAGACAAACAAATACCAATATATATGATTTAATTGTTTTGTTACCCCTACCCTTACGGTCAACTATCAGCACTGGTCCGGCAAAATCCATTCCCGTGTGCAAAAAGGGATATTCCAACTGTGTCCTATCGATAGGCAAGTTGCCCATTGACACTTGAAAGGCTAGCCTTGAACCTGATGCAGCGAACTCATTTATACACTAAGTGGCGCGCCAGGTTTCTTCCAACGAGTGGGTAGTATTTGTGCCGAACGCTTGCTAGCAACAGCTGAGGTGGGGCGTGCATTAATGCCATATGTTGCATGTTAAACAGCAGTTTGGTAAGGTGATGCCTGCTACACGATAAGATTGGATGCTTAATGTCGTAACTATAATAAGCATTATTAAGACGACCACCGACACGTATTAATTTCTGATCGTCTAAGAAGGGTGTTAACGTAAGCAGTCTACTTTTCGACTGTAAGGGCTTGCCCAAAGATAAGAGTTTGTAATCTTCAGGAAATGATTCCTGTTGTGCGAATTGTAGAAGTTTAGTTTTACTTGATTTTATTTCTGTATATGTTAAATTTAATGTGGTTTTATTATTTTTATTTTTGCAATTATGTATAAATCTGTAAATATATGCTACGATTCGTATTAGTTTTGTAAGTTTTGAATTGTTAGTGATAAGGTTAGTTATAAAATTGTCATTTTCGTTAATGTTTGCCTGTGCTCTTCTTCTTCTTCCTCGCGTTGTCCCGGCATTTTGCCACGGCTCATGAGAGCCTGGGGTCCGCTTGACAACTAATCCCAAGATTTGGCGTAGGCACTAGTTTTTACGAAAGCGACTGCCATCTGACCTTCCAACCCAGAGGGTAAACTAGGCCTTGGTAGGATTAGTCCGGTTTCCTCACGATGGGTGCGCCAAAGTTCATATAAAATTGCAAATTCGATTATTGAAACTCCGAAAATGTTTCTAATAAAATTTTACATTCTAATGATCATTACACGTATTTATTTTAAACAATAATGATTGCAACTTCGAATTTATTATATTCATAATGTCATTCTTCATAAATATCTCTATTGCTAAAATTGATGCATATATTATTGTTCGACATATCGATTTAAAGTAATAAAATTGGAAATTCGATTATTGAATCTCCGAAAATTTTTTTCATAAAATTTTACATACTGATTTTAATTTTAAACAAAAATGATTGGAAAATCCTGTCACTGTCCATATTGGCTCACATAAAATTAGTTGTCATATTATTGTTTATAATAACGATTTGTGATCAGAATGATCATTTGTCATAATTTTTTTGCTTATAATTATTAATATCCATTTATTTTTACTACTAACAACAAACATTATCTGCGTTTGTATTAGGTGTCATAGGAAATTGAATAATGGAATGATGCAAAAAATCTGGACCTGTCCACCAAAGTGTGGAGATGCTGAGGTCATCAGCCTTCATTCCTCGTGACACTAGATCTGCCGGGTTCAGCTTTGAAGGTACATAGCTCCAAGTTTTGTCCACGAGTGTTCTCTTGAATCTCATTCACACGGTTGCGAACGAACGGTTTCAGTCGATTAGACGGCCCTGCGAGCCAGCCCAGCACGATCATAGAGTCAGACCAAAAGTAACTATGATCAACCTTCACGGTCAGTGACGAAATGACCTTTGCCCAGAGTCTTGCACCAAGCAACGCGCCGCAAATTTGCAGCCTTGGTATTGTGAAGGGTTTAAGGGGGGAGACCTTATTTTTTGACGCCATAAGGCGAACGCAAACTGCTCCGCTACCGTCCACAGTCCTGACATAGACAGAGGTGCCGTATGCATGTGTCAGAACACATCTGTAAATACGTGCACATGAACTTCTATAATAATAATAATAAATAATAAATATTATAGGCCATTATTACACAAATTGACTAAGTCCCACAGTAAGCTCAATAAGGCTTGTGTTGAGGGTACTTAGACAACGATATAATATATATAAATATTTATAAATACTTAAATACATAGAAAACACCCATGACTCAGGAACAAATATCCATGCTCATCACACGAATAAATGCCCTTACCAGGATTTGAACCCGGGACCATCAGCTTCATAGGCAGGGTCACTACCCACTAGGCCAACCGGTCGTCGTTCTATAGGTGAGTTAAATGATGATGGTGATTGATTGTCGCTCATGTGGCCTAAGTCGATGTATTCGCGAATAAAATCAAAATATATAAGGCTTTTAAGACAGGATCGCGTGCGAGCCGTTTCTCCAATGCCAAAAAACGGCGCTTGGTCATTTGATATGAGTCGCCAAGTACATCCGATGACTCTTTTAAAGGTAACGTCACAACAAAGCGGCCATCTTGATCGCGAATGGTATTATCTAAGAAACTTTTTTCGCACGCTTGCTCTTCTTGAGACATGCAATGTTTAGAAGACACCGAGTCTAATTCCCAAAATCGAGTAAGATTAGTTTCCTCATTATGTGTGAGGAACGAACAAAAATAAGATTCGTTTGTATTTATATTGTAGGCAGGTATGGAACCGCACACGATCCAACCTAACGATGTTTCACGTAATTGAGGTTTATTTTTACCTAATTTTATATTCGCGGAACCTAAGACGTCCCAAACTACTTCCGCCCCGACCAAAAGATCAATAGCGGAAGGCTCATAAAATGATGGGTCTGCCAATGTGATGCCGGCAGGAATAGGTATATTGGTAAGATCTATGCGACATGGCGGCAGAGATTTATTTATTACTTCGGCAACATAACAGTTTACGGTCGTCGTATAGTTACTATTGAGTGACTGAATTGTAATATTGCAAGACTCCGGACAATGTGAAAGCTGCTCATTGATACCTGTGATCGTAGCTCCCGCGCTGCGTGTCGCTAACCCAAGTTGTCCGCACAGATCTCGCGTCACGAAGTTGGAGGAAGCACCGTTGTCCAGAAGCAGACGCGCCTCACGAAGCACTCCGTTCGCGTCACTCACGTGCACCAACGCTGTGGACAGTAGTCCGGAAGTCTCAGTAGGGGTAAACACTTTTGTTTGTATATTGCCGTTAAAGTGAACATCTGGCACCGGAACGTCACTGCTAGAAGATGCTTTATCAACATGTTTATGCAAAATAGTATTATGCTTAAGTTTGCAATATTTACAATGAGATAGCACACTGTCGCGAACGTATTGCGAACCAGCTAATATTTGCCAACGTCATGGAGTAGATGGCGCTAGTAGTCACGTTTAAGTTAAGTAGCCGCTTCTAGGTTATTGGGATTTTTTGAGGGAAGTTGAGAGGGTAGATGAGAACGACAGTAGGAAAAAGGAGGTTGTGTGCGAACAGATCGACGCGGCAGTGATATTCGCTTTTAGATCAAGTCAAGAACGTTCTTATGGTGTTATTAGAATAATGATGTGTCTCTGGTATATTGTGACCAACGTTATCAGTACTCAGAGTGAACAGTGATCCAGTGAGGCTAATATGAACTTAAGGTAAACTTTGTGTGAGGAATGGGGTCGCTATAAGGGGAGGTTTGGAGGCGACTATTAAGCTCAAGAAACCAGGTGGATAATCATGTGATACTCATGTTATATGTAGGTAATAAAGTCGGACACCAGCACAACTCATATCGTCATCTCACTAACATCCAGGCCTCGTATAGGTATGTAGTACATTTACATATCGCTTTCCAGTATCCGTAAAAGCATTAGCTCATTCGATAGGTTAATAAGTATGGTGAGCTTGACGACATGGTGGAGCATGCTGGGAATTTTTATTCACATGCACTGTTATCATCATCAAAAGTAACATAAGTTTATCTCTAACATATGAAAAGTCAATCTATTTACGCGCGTACAACTAAAGAGCTACAATATTTGGTTTGTTTAATTCAATTTAATGTTTTATTTCAACCATGAAGCCCATATTTATATTATTTCTACCAAAAAGGTATTCAGCAGGCGAATGTTAGTGGTTCACCTGAGCACATAGGCAATTGAGTGAGTACCTACATACATTTTAACTGAACATTCTTGCTCTTTGATATACAAGAGATTGCAAGTGTCAGTAGGTATCATAATATAGTTTATAAAAAGCAGATATATAAATACATACTTTCACGATTATTAATATTTTGCGACAAAGGGTAGTCTGAATTAAAAAGCTCTCTTTAATCTTTGAAAACAGTGTGTTTATTAGCCCTATAGCAGCTATAAGCAGTGGAATGGAATTTCAAGTTATGGTTTTGAATGATATAAATATTTAAATTTTTATGTTTTAGAACCAGTATTTGTCACTAATTGATGTGATAAAAATGTTTGTGTTTTACCAGAGCAGCAAAGTTTGTTTTCAACTCACGTGCCTTGAAACACTCGCAACGCTCAAGATTTTACTTTTACGCTCATGATTATATGTGACGTTACTAAACAGATTCAACATTTCTATGTTAAAAGAATGAGAGAGTGGCAAAGATTGTCACATCAGAAAATATAGTTATCTCTACTGAATAATAAAAGGTAATCAGTAATCATTTATGAATCAGGTAGGTCTCAGTAAACATTCGTAATTCGTGTTTACTATAAATCCTATAAAACAAGTATTTATCATCAGTTTTTAAACACTGACTTAGTAACATTTTACCTTCAACAAGAGCCTTAGAACTCTTAAGTCTCACATTTCATTATATTGAAACCAAGTACCTAACTACATATTTCATTAAACATGTCGAAAATAATAAAAGGTGAAAGGACATTCAACTCAATTTTTTTCAATTATCAGTGAAGTGTCAGCTATTATCCAATTGTTCTCTTAAATGTCCTATGAATGAATGGTGCCATTAACATACCTGCTCATACCTAACAGGTCAAAATGCTCAAACCTAAGTTTTAGTTGAACAAGAGGTTTAACTATAATCTATATTTAGGTACCTATACGTTATGTTAATTTTGATATTTATATTTGATTATGTAGGGGACAAGGTACTTTACCTACGTGTTTAGATTTAGTTGCCTGACCAATCTTTGATATAAATAAAATAAAATCATGCACTAATAAACATTTACGACATTTTGAATTAAAATAATAAGAATCAAAATCTCACATTCATTGTTCTGTTTGGCGGAATAGTTGTTATAGTTAATAGTATCAAATTTAAAGTTTATTTATCATGCGGATAGTTAATATAATGCCTTGCCGACTGTTGTTGCTTACAAACCAGTTTAGGTCTGACCTCCGATTTGGTATATTTTCTGTAACTTCGGGATCTAGTTATATTGGTGTTTATAATATTTTGTGAAAAGGACCATAATCTCTTATGAATCATGATGCTTTTGTATAACACGCATTGCTTGCAGAATATCCGCTTTATCACAAATTATCAGCTCAGCCCTGATTTGACTCGTCGTGCGCGCAAGTGTGCGTGGTGTATGGAAACAATTTATACTGTATGTCTTTTTAGAAAACGAATGTATCATGTTTAACGTATTAGGTAGGAACCAGATTTAACATTCGTTCGTTATACTTATATGATCCATAAATATTCTCTTAGAATGAAACAAAATTTATTTTATCAAGATTAATAAAATAATTAATAATCAAACGAACTTACCTGTGAAGTTTGATTACAATTATGCGAGTATCCAAATCCAAGACAACAAATATAATTTACTAGCAGCAGTACACGTTATCGTGCAGTCCAAGTCACACATTTTAGAGATTATAGTATTTAAAAAACAAGTTCGCGCTGTCCCTCTCACTCGCTACGCTGCGTTCCTGCTTCGACATCGCTCCTCCAGTACTCATTATTTCAGAGTTATTTTGTGTTATTAACAGAGACTATTTTATTTTCATTTTTGGGGATGGGGGCGGGTCTTTGTTGTCTTGGATTTGGATACTCGCATAATTGTAATCAAACTTCACAGGTAAGTTCGTTTGATTATTAATTATACTTCGTATCCAAATCCAAGACAACAAATATAATTTACTAGCAGATGTTCAGAGCTTTGTATTAAATTCAAATCCTGAATGCGAAAATAAAATAAAATATCGATATCAAATCAGTATGTTACGAACATACTGATATTATTGATTTTGACTAAAAAGAACAACGTACCACCTAGAAGTTATTAATTTATATCCAATTTAAATAATTATTTATGTATCCACATAGTATAAATGTAAAATGTATGTATAGCATAATAAAATTAAGGAGTGAAATTGCTCTTGGTATTTCATTTCGTTAATATTAAAAAAGTATAAAACTTTCTTTGATTTCACTGTAGTATATTGATAAAGTTGTATATATCTTAATATTCACAAGGTACAACTATTTTTATGTCATTTACAAGCCAGGACGCCATTAAGTGTAAATGTGTTTTCAAGCTTTAGTTGGCTCTAAATAAGTTTTAGATGGGTATTTTCTGTCTGTAACCATATAAACAAACCATTTTGTATAATTTAGAATTTACCAACCATTCTCTGGATGTAATTACAACGGAGACAAACAAGCATACGGCCTGCCTGATGGTAAACAATCACCGTAATGAATGCCCGCTACTGCAGAGGTATATTACATGCGCGTTACTGACCCTAAAATATAATCTAATTTTATGTTACGACACTTTAAAGTTAATTTTGAATACAGCAATCAATACTTTCCTCGGTAAATAGCCTTTGAGTGAGGTAGATAAAGGAGAATTTTCTTCATTGTAAGCTACCATAAATATCAAGGCTATATGTAAGTACTTTAAAACTAAGTCTGGACAATTACTAGTAGAGTATCCTGTAGGTATTAAGTATTTGAAACTTATCACTTTGAAAATATAGATGGACTAATTTTAGTTATTACCACAGATCAAGAAATAGTAATATGATATTATTAATAACTAAATAGCTAATCTCATCTGCTTATGCGTATCTGAACGATGATGGCTACTACGCTAACCAGTGGCAAGGAACTTAGGTAGATTATGTGTTGAGTTATGATATATTTGTGAACAAAATATCTGGCATGACTTGTACTTGTACTTCATTTTAAGGAGTAACATTTTTTTAACGTTACCTACAATAAAACTGTACAGTGTGCATTGCGACGAAAAATGAAAACTATTTAAGCTTTCTTTTACAGCAAGACAATATGACAACCCGAGCATTTACATTTCAGACAATAATAATGTTATTGTTAAAGGATTTCAACCCTTTATTGCGATTATTAATCTAGCTACTTAGCGCAAGCGACTGCAACACGTGGCAGCATAACTCTAGTTGCATGGTTGCACAATTTACAGCACTTATTTCGCGTCGCGGGATAGTGCATTCAACGGCGGTTCACCTCTTGTTTGATGCGGCGATGTTCCCCTGAAGTTTGGAGCTGAGAATCCGTAAGTAAATTGTACCGGATTTATTACATTAGGCTCGTTGATATGGTATATTCTTTGACAGCATATCAAAGCTGACGTTTGAAGTTATTAGGAGTATATAACAGCGTGATATGAGTACGAATCATAAATTTGGGTTAAAGGGTTTACAGATATATTTTTTCCTATATGTTGTTTACATACAGCATTTCTTTGTCTGTAAGGGCAATGACATTGCGTACATTTTGTTTAAGGTATTTTAGGCCGCATTAACACCTAT
Organism: Cydia pomonella; assembly: GCF_033807575.1. Taxonomy (NCBI): domain Eukaryota; kingdom Metazoa; phylum Arthropoda; class Insecta; order Lepidoptera; family Tortricidae; genus Cydia; species Cydia pomonella. The sequence goes on from NW_026907866.1 coordinate 128,070, forward strand.
TAAATTACCTCAGCGTAACAAGAACCTCCTTTATATTTCATTATTTTTACAAGTGCTGTAAACTTTAGCTCAACCTTAAATATTTTTGCTCTTTAGTGCCTTATATTTACATGCGTAAAGCTACTTCCAATACTATTAAAGTCTTCAATCATTACATTGGCATCAACACTGTTATAGTAGAGCAACGTTATATATCTTTGACGATATCATTTTGAGATATGTATAATGACCGACTGTAGACCGAAGAGCGAAGTGACCGAAGAGCGTAGCGACCGAAGTGCGAAGCGACCGAAGAGCGAAGCGACCAAAAGGAGCAAAGCAACCGAAGAACCAAATGACCGAAGCATTATAACCTCGACACTTAAAATGAAGCACATATAGCCTCGACGCTGCGGAAATGGAGGCCTCGATACGATTATTGTGGAATTGTATAGTACATATAACTTAAAGTGCGGCATATATCTTCGTCACTGCGACAGCTGCGACAGCGGACCCCTTGACACAATTATTGTGGAGTAATGATAGCATCCTCACTATGACGTGGGGCAAACTTAGCCTCAACACTACGACAGCAGAGCCCTCGACACAATGATTGTGGAGTAATGATAGCCTCCTCACTATTAAAGTGGGGTACATATAGCCTCGACGCTGTGAAAGCGGAGCCCTCGACACAATATTTGTGGAGTAATGATAGCCTCTTTACTATTAAAGTGGGGTAAATATGGCTTCAACGCTGTGAAAGCGGAGCCCTCGACACAATGACTGTGGAGTAATGATAGCCTCTTCACTATTAAAGTGGGGCAAATATAGCTTCGACGCTGTGAAAGCGGAGCATTCGACACAATGGTTGTGGAGTAATGATAGCCTCATCACTATTAAAGTGGGGCAAATATAGCTTCAACGCTGTTAAAGCGGAGCCCTCGACACCGTGATTGTGGAGTAATGATAGCCTCATCACTATTAAAGTGGGGCAAATATAGCTTCGACGCTGTTAAAGCGGAGCCCTCGACACAATGGTTGTGGAGTAATGATAGCCTCATCACTATTAAAGTGGGGCAAATATAGCTTCAACGCTGTTAAAGCGGAGCCCTCGACACAATGATTGTGGAGAAATGATAGCCTCTTCACTATTAAAGTGGGGCAAATATAGCTTCGACGCTGTTAAAGCGGAGCCCTCGACACAATGGTTGTGGAGTAATGATAGCCTCATCACTATTAAAGTGGGGCAAATATAGCTTCGACGCTGTTAAAGCGGAGCCCTCGACACAATGATTGTGGAGTAATGATAGCCTCATCACTATTAAAGTGGGGCAAATATAGCTTCAACGCTGTTAAAGCGGAGCCCTCGACACAATGATTGTGGAGTAATGATAGCCTCATCACTATTAAAGTGGGGCAAATATAGCTTCGACGCTGTGAAAGCGGAGCCCTCGACACAATGGTTGTGGAGTAATGATAGCCTCTTCACTATTAAAGTGGGGCAAATATAACCTCGACGCTGTGAAAGCGGAGCCCTCGACACAATGATTGTGGAGTAATGATAGCCTCTTCACTATTAAAGTGGGGCAAATATAGTACCATGTCGACATCTCATTTATAAGAAAATATTTATTTAATATGTGTTTTAATTTTGAACTATTAATTAATGTGCATTATAAAATTACATTAAAACTTTAATCAACACAGTTAATACCGATTTTCTGTTTGATGAATATCTTGTTGCACAGTAAACCTAAGCTTCTAAGTACTCACGGAAAGGAGAATTATTATTAGACGGAGTCCACAATATTACACAAATCAAGTATATCTTTCCATAATATATTTCATTTTAAAATTATATTATATTATGTTAATCAAAGCTGTCTAATAATAACAAAGCGGGTAACTAACTGATGATCAAATTTAGGAGGCGACCACATCGATTGGACCCAAGACTCGACGATACCGCGATGTCCGATTAAAGCCTACTACCTAATCCGTCATGATCCATGCGATAGATTCACTATGGCCCTCATAAGGGGCATGGGGCGCACGGTATCGGAGCACGCATAGCACGTCCCGTTTGTATACGTCGATTAATGGCATTAAACACTTTAAACTGTCATCAGACTAAATAGTCTTCCAATGTCTTATAGATTGTGTATTGATTGACATTACTCCTGTATATTTATACCTATATGTATCCTCATAAGACGCTCATTAAACTTGTTGGTACTGTGTATGTACATTTGCATAAAGACGCGTTTTGTTATCATTCATAGGCACTTATTACCAATCGGCAAGGATTACCATTGTTTTCTGTTTTATTGTATGGTAGGGTAGATCGGACATGGTAAAAGCCGCTTTCGTGAAACGATTACCTAGTATATATTAACTTTATTTAGATATGGTTTGTATATTTAAATCTGTACGCGAAAGCATCTCGTAAAAAAAAAAAAAAATTGTGAGTGAACATTGCATTTTATGCAATCATAAAATGAAATCTAAATAATATTATATTAGTAAATAATACTATAATAGTACGTATTACAATTATTTAAAGTTCAAATTGTAATCTATTTGTAGCCTCATACTTATTTTTTCCGTAATTTATTTATTCAAAAAAGAAGGTAGTTGTAGTAAGTGATTTCGTATGAACGTAAAAATTACTTACTTGATTTCTTAGGTAATAAGTTTATTACGCTAAACGAATATACCTACAATTTTAAATTGAAAGTTTAACTGCCATGTAAGTATGGCAAACGAGACTAGACTTGCCGAGCTGAATAAACATCAATTTTTCGTTCGAGGGTACGGCGGTCGGCAGTTCAAATAATGTTTTGATTCTATACTTCTTATTCAGCGCACAATAAACATTAATCGAAACACAATTAGGTACACATATTTAGAGGAACACTATTTTGGCGAAAATACGTGTGACTCGGACTAACACAAAAACATGTAATGAGTACTGGAGGAGCGATGTCGAAGCAGGAACGCAGCGTAGCGAGTGAGAGGGACAGCGCGAACTTGTTTTTTAAATACTATAATCTCTAAAATGTGTGACTTGGACTGCACGATAACGTGTACTGCTGCTAGTAAATTATATATGTTGTCTTGGATTTGGATACGAAGTATAATACAGTACAAATATTATTTGTTGCTCATCAATATAAAAACGAAAATAACATACAGATTAAGCACATAACTCAAACTATGGTGCACAACAAGCGGTCTTATCGCTGAAGAGCAATATCTCCCAAACAACCAAACTAGGCTATTATAATCGTATGTTTTGCGCATCCATATCTTCACTAAGCTAAAATCAGAAGCATTCGCATTGCGTGTAATTCAAAATTCGAAATTAACTCTTTCACTTCGTTTGAAGGACTAGAACCACTCATAACATAAGAGATGTTAAGGAATGCCTTGCCTCATTGTTGTTTGTTGTTACAGTTGTAAGGTATTGGTACGGGTTGGTTTCTTAGAAGTTATAGGTATCATTTAGATGTAGTAACCTGTAACGTGCCTTAGTGAAAATGCAGGAGGCACTTGAAATCAGATTACAATTTGATGTCATAATATGTACATGGCTCAACTCAAAGGACCAGGACCATCAGACCCAATCAGAATCGCGCAGCCACTCCAATGGCACCAGCAAACTGCCAATAATGGGGCTCTCGCTAGATTTAACAGTTGGCATGCATGATATTGCTGTCCTGAAAAATAAACGGTTAAAAGGATTGTAAACGAATAAAGAACTGCCGAATATATTATGTTTAAATAATATTCACTTACTTTTTCTGTTCATGTAACTCAGCACAGTATCTTGATTCAATCCCAATTAACATTTCAACCAGTATCAGAATCAGTAAATATCAACTTGTATAACAGTAAATTGCAAAGGCAAAACTGTTTAGTATAAGCCACCAGGCTATTATAATATGTTTGCACCTAAGCATGACTTCCTATTATTATTCAACCATTGATTCATAGTGTGAACAGTCACAGATTAGCGATTTGGTATAAACTAATTAGATACATACTAACTTAACTTCTGAATTGTGTATGTATATATGTCATGTACATGCGATGACCCAAACCTAGGGTTAAAAATATTAAAATATATTATTATTGAGAAGACTTCAAATGAAAGGCATACTAATTGAATGGGCTAGTGGTTTCTTTATTATCTATTTTATTCGAACAAAAACAGGTAAGGGAGTGGTAGATAATTTAAAGAATAGTCACTAGCCATGCATAACTATTTTAATTTTGTTAAATGAAAGTGGAATCGAGCAGTAGATGTTAATTGATGTCGCCAACTCAAACGAGTCTACTCGTCGTAGATGTAAATATTAAGTACCTTCAACCTACATACTCATAGTAATAATTACAAAGGCGGTAGAAGACCATGGTGGATACATTTCTGAATAAGATCAGAATTTCTCAAGTATTGTGTTATTTTCATAAATGTAATGACAGAAGGAATTCAGATATAATATCATCTATGTTGTATAATATCATCTTTAGAAGCAATAAAAAAGACTTTATTATTAATTATTTTAGTATGCAAAAGCTCAGACCATTAAACCTTTAAAAGGAAGAGATTAATCATAAGCCAAATAATTATTGATAATTATTGATCGGGACACCTCAGCTTGTTAGTTTGTTTATCAGATTTAATCGGATTGAAATGCAGACTGGAGCTACACTATGATCCCAAGAATCATAATCACAATTAGAATCAGATGTCATATAAGGAAGTTCGATATCTTTCTTGATTCATTTTAATATTGCCGTGAAATATCGTAGTGTTAAGGCTGCACTCGACGCCAATGACCTCGCGCGTGTGGGCGGAGCTATATACCCCTCACCGCACCACCCGCTGCAAAAGATCGAGCGCGCAGAGCTATGCGTTCGAAATAGAATATCGCTTGCTCGCGCGTGAAATGCAGCACAGGTCCGTCTAGCAATACGACTTGCCTCGCACTGCCTCCGCAGAGGGGGCTAATGGTAGGAATCTAGGCGGATTTAGGCTTATTGTTTTTAGGAATTGAGGCATAGTTTTATGAAATTGCAAAAAGCAAGAAAACCAAATCATTTTATAGTGTCTTGTGAGAATGATTGTAAAGTTCCATATTTTTGCAGAAGTAATACCGATCTAACTGAAAGAAATATATTTGTGTAAATTAAAATAGATTTCCAGAAAAATATATCGTTGGTCATATCTTGTAGATTGTTATATATTTTTTGCTGCTCAGAAAGTATCAATCTTTAATATAAAATATGGTTCTGAGTAACTTAGTTTTACGGTATTTGGCGGGAAGAGGAGCCGTAATTGTTTTATGTACGACTCCTACAGTAGCAATAGTCACAAGACAGATTTATTCGTTGCCGTATCGTCATAAGTCACTGTGGACACCTGTCCTGTGTGGTTCTTCACCAGTGCACTCGAAGCCGCTCTTTCTTGGGCGGTGTATGCTAGCCTGTAATGTGGATTTATCTTTAATGTTATTCTGTTCGCCCAACGACGTGTGACCATACGTCCATCCCTACGCTTCCTTGGCTCTTCCTTTCTTGGTTCGGCCTCGATAGCCGAAGAAACTAAGAACGCTATGGGTACAAACAGTGGATAACCTCGGTGATGTCGAGTTTGTCAAGAGTTGAAGCAGTTGTACCGTAGTAACGTTCAAGCATTCTTCGCCAGCACCATATCTCAAATGCATCTGTCCTATGATGGGTTTCAGTTTCAATGGTCTAGGTTTCGGACATGTAAAGAATATAATCGAGAAACCAAGGCGCCCGCATTAGTCTGATCCTTGTTTTATGTTATTCCATATGCATATCCTGGCGAGTCGTTTCACCGCAGCTTTAGCCATATGAGCTCTTCTGATCACCTTTTAGTCGCAGATGCCATCGTCACTTATTTAAGATACCAAGTCAACCAACAACTTGCCTCAAGATCGTGCAATTCATTGGTTCTCTTAATTTTACCAGGAAGATCGACATGCATCATCTTCGTCTCATTTCTATTGATCATAAGGTATGGATCTGGATCCTGAAAATGGACTCATTACTGGCATACTCAATCTTTTGTAGCAGAACCGAAATAAATTTTCTACAGACACTTAACCTAATATAGTCATGTCATCTGCAAAACTAAGTTTATTGATTAGTTGGCCACCAACTTGGACATCACCCTCACAACCTTCCAATACTCATTGTCTATTCACAGATCTCAGTGAACAGTTGCACTCCTCGTTCAACTATAAAAGGATTACGTGTTGCGGTATCCCCATTTCTCATAACTCTGAACATTTTACTCCAGTTGAAGAAATCAAAAGCCTTTGCGAATGCGAAGTCAATAAAGCGCAAAGCCTTAAAGAGTATACAGACGCCGCACCCACTGTATTCTTTATTAATTGGCACACGTTGAGAATTTGCTACTGAGTACCCATCTATATGTCTCGCATGGTTGTTAAAGTTGTGAAGTGATTATTCATGAATAAAAGAGTGGGTCAATTTGATGGACACAGCAGTTAAAACACTGTGGTGCGGAAAGCTGGCGATATTTTGCTTAATTTAAGATCTGATCGGAATGAGGAAGATGGATCGGTACCTCGGATGTACAGTATATGTATTGCTGTTTCTACCATCCTTAGCAAGACTGATGCATGTGCACGGGGATGTGATCAAAGAGTAAACATATCCAAAGCTGCCACGAAAAGCGGACTTACTGTGTTGCGTGCCGTTAAGCCTGAGGACACCACGTATATGACCCTTCGAAATCTTAAGTTTTTCAAATAGATAAGACGGCTGTTAATCACGAATGACTCCAAAAAGCAATGATGCAAAGTGCAAGGTAGGTCTGGCAGACATATTTAATAGGTTATAACGGTTTAAAAATGGTGTGATATGAGAACGGCATGAAACAGAAAAGAAAAGCATTTTGAATGCGTTGAATTAATACCGAGGTACTCGCCAGCATCCACCCGCCAAAGGCGGTATCAGTGTAGCTCAATTTAGACAGAATAAAGTGTGGCAAAAATGTTTATGCGTAAATCGACGTGAATAAAATCACGGACGCGATATAATACTTTAAGCCTATAAAACAGTTTAAAACAGTTGCTGACAACTTGACTGTCCCAACATATTTAAACTAGATTATTCACACCAGGCGCGATATAAACGCACCAGAGATTGATAAGAAGAATAAAAACCACTTTGCAAACAAACAAAGAAACAGAGTTCATTTTGACTCAATATCTGCTTGATAAATCGAAATGAACGGTAAGAAAAGGTGCCGCAAATAACTTACCAAACCCAATAACTGTAATCCGACTCGGAAAGTACTCAGCAGAAAAAAATAGGCCCGTGAAAGTATGTTTTAACTCTGCAAAAATACCTAAGCTGATACTAAAAAATAAAGGAAAATTATCCAACGAAAGTATTAAAATATATCCGGATCAGACACCAGCTCAGCAATCCTACCTACAAAAACTACGTAATGAACTTAAAGACCGACAGATAAAAGGTGAAAGCGATCTAACAATAAAGTACATCAAAGGAATTCCAACAATATTAAAAACAAGTACACCAGCAAAAAACGACAGCTGTTAGATACTAGTGCTAGACCCCACTCAAACTATAACCTTCCAAAATCCTATGAAGATATAAAACTAACTAAAAAGACACTCAATTTCCTCTATACCAATGTGAGAAGCATTGTAAAGCAAGGTAAGCTTGACGAACTTAAATGTATTCTAAAAGCCACCGAAAATAAAGTACATGTAATTCTTTTGACTGAGACGTGGTTAAAATCTGAGCAAGAAGCAGCAACTGTGCAAATCCCAAACTATACTCATTACTTCAACTGCCGTGTTGATTCGAGAGGAGGCGGAGTTTCCATATTTGTAAGTAATGAACTAAACCACCATCTTATAGAAGAAAAATACTCGAATGGTAATAACTACCTGTGGATTCATATCCGTAAACCTGCACTAGACATAGGAGTTGCATACAAACCAGGAGATACAAATGTTACGAACTTCTTAGAAGACTTTGAGCACCAACTACTTCAAAGGCGTCGAGCTATAATCTTTGGCGATTTCAACCTAAACTTGTTAGCACCAGATAAATCAACCGAGAGATATACAGATATGCTGCAAGAATCTGGTTATAAGACTATTAATAATATCCATGCAGATTATTCAACGCGCATAACATCTACAACCAGAAGCATCCTTGATCATATTCATACCAACATAACAGATCTTGATTTCACCCTAGATATACTGGACTCCTCACTTTCAGACCATGCACAGATGTTCTTAGCAATCAAAAAGCATAATTCCAAAACCCTGCAGAGAGTCCAATACGAAGCCGTTAACTATGAAAACCTGTATAAATCCTTTGAAGATATAAACCGTCATCTTGTAACTCAAAATTATACGGAACTGAGTACGGAGATCAAACGTAACATCGCAAGCAATACAACGGTCAAGACGAAAATTTTAAATAAGCCACGCAGTGATTGGATCAATAGGAACATTATTGACAGCATTAATAAAAGAAATGAGATCTGGCAGTCATCAAAGAAAAACCCGACAGATGAAGCGATAGAAGAGCGTTTCAAACGGAAAAGAAACGAAGTACATCAACTTATAGCTAAAACAAAAAACAAATACTATTTTGAACAATTTGAAAAATGTAAAGGTGACCCAAAGAAAACATGGGCCTTAATAAACAATTTATCTCAAAACCAAATACAAACTGACCGTGCTGCTCCAAAACTTTTAACTGACACTGGTCCAATTACTAATGAAAATGATGTGTGCGATTACTTTAACAAATATTTTTCTACTATAGGATCTCACTTAGCGAATCAAATTCCCAGTCAATTTCATAACAATAAAATATATACTCTTGGACGTGCTGCTGCATCAAAGTCCATTCTATCTAATTTTACACCATGCAGTGAAGATGAAGTCTCCAAAATAATTGATAATGTAGACTCAAACACCAGCGTTGGCATAGACCATATAATTACGAAAGCCCTCAAATGTATAAAACAGTTAATCCTTAAAAATCTAACGAATTGCATTAATAACCATCTTGAAGAAGGCACTTTCCCTGACGATTTGAAAATAGCCAAGGTCTGTCCAATATTTAAGTCAGGAAAAAAAAACAGATGTAAATAACTACAGGCCAATTTCAGTCTTACCCGTTATATCCAAAATCTTTGAAAAGATTTTATATGACCGTTTGTATGGATATTTAAATAACATAAGCTTTCTATTTGCACGTCAATATGGGTTTCGCAAGCAATCGAATACACTTTCGGCAACTATTGATTTAATTACGAAAATCAAAACAAATCTTGACGCTAAAAACATTGCTCTTGGAGTGTTCATTGACCTTAGAAAGGCGTTTGACACTGTTAGTCACACTATCCTTTTAAGCAAGCTCGCCAACATAGGCATAACTGGTAAGGCGTATAAAATCTTCGATTCTTATTTAACCAACCGGTTTCAAATAGTCAAAATTAACAAAAGTCAGAGTACACCACAACCTCTAAATTTTGGAGTACCACAAGGTTCCATACTCGGGCCGCTCCTATTTTTGATCTACGTAAACTCTATTAGCGAACTAACCATACATGGTGAAATTTCTTTATATGCTGACGACACCTGTATTTTTTACTTTGGACATTCGATTCACAACATTATTGAAACAGCACAGAAAGATCTTGATAATCTACACAGATGGTTTAAATGCAACTTATTAACCATAAACACTTCTAAGACTTCATATATAATTTTTAAACCTAAAAACAAGAAAATAGAACAACACACACCTCTACATATTGATAATGACAATTTAAAACAATCCAATGAGGAGAAATATCTGGGTCTGATATTAGACAGTGGCTTGACATGGAAACCACACATCAGTAAACTGAAATCAAAACTGACATCTTTATTAGGATCCCTACGTGGCATAGTTAGATATCTTCCGAGCGAAGTCCGTTACAACATCTATAATTCCTTAGTAAAGTCACACTTGGACTATCTCATAGAAATATGGGGTAGTTCCGCTAAAACTAACTTAAAGGACATAAAATGTACACAAAATAAATTAATTAAAGTTTTGTTCCATTATGACTTCCTTACTCCTACTAAAAACATATACGCAGAAACTAAAATTATGAGCCTTAACCAGTTATACCATTTTAATACATGTATTTTAATCAGGAAGATCATAAAAAAACAAATCCACTGCCAAACAGCTTTCCTTACCAATAGACAAAAAGGCCGAAGGATCCTTCGCAGTGCGGATAATCTGTTTGTACCCTTTCCCCGGACTAAAGCCTATGGTAATAAAAATATAACATTTGAAGGAGCACGGTTATATAATAGTCTGCCAAAAAATATTAAGGAGGTTGAATCATTTAACATCTTTAAAAAAAAGCTAAAGGTCTATGTTATCACTAATATTCCCGCCACCTGAGCCTGGCGCTTAGCAATAGCCGAGCGCTAAGTGCAGTGTGCATGCGCACATTATATTCTACCCATCCCTCTATTTGTCGTAGTGCAATAACTACCCACTATTGCCTTTGTGAATGTTGTTATTGTGATATTTGTTAATAATTTAAGTATAAAATCACAGCTCACGGGCGCAATTGCATGGCATGTATGTAAATAGTTTTTAAGTCTCATGAAGTGAAATGTTAATTTCTTTTGAGAATAATAAATATCTTTAACCCGGAAAACCACTTTGCAAACAAACAAACACAGTTCATTTTGACTCAATATCTGCTTGATAAATCGAAATGAACGGTAAGAAAAGGTGCCTTGAATATCACATCACTTGTTTTGGATTTGACGGTTCGAAGTGGGAGCCTGATTTGACAAGTCTGTTGAATGTCCAATTAGCATAAAAAAAAGGAGTGTGGTCGAGTTGTAGATAGATTCTATTTTACATTCTGATTTGTGATTATATAAAAATAGCGTGATTCTCCCTTGGCTGGGGAGGGCTGCCGGACATGAAGTGGGTGCACCCAGAGATGGACATGTCAACAGTGGCCTTAGTGGATAAGCGAATAGATTTAAAGCGAATACTTAACATAGTAGATTACTGCGAGTAATATTCAGTAAAGAGAAGTAGTGGGAATTTAGGTTACATACACCCGTTCGGATAAGACGGCCGCATTTGTCTGTGTGGTAACTATCATTGCATATAAAAACGTATGTTCTTTTCGATCACGCGGTCGTCGCAGTGTTCAAAACAGTTACAGTTGTTTACGTCTACTGTAGTAAAAGTTGTGACACTTGAAGTGGTGAAATAGGTTATTATGTTAATAACGATGTCAAAAGAGCAAAGTGACAAAGTGACAGAGCGAATCACAGATGGTAGTTATAGATGGGATAGACCTATCGCGAACGGAGTTCTCACTGTTTAACAATACCGATATTTGATATCAGATCGCATTGCCACTCTCTGACACATGGGCCGCATGACGCGGTCTCTTCTTGTGACCTAAATTGCAACTAGGGACTGCTCGGAGCAATCTAGAACCGTACGCGCGGGAGTGTAGGAAATAACATTGGTCATGGGTTGACGGAGAGACCAGTAATGGACCAAATATGACAGGTCGCAGCCGTGATCCCACTCAGCTCAGCTCAGACATCGATGGACGCTCACACCAGTTTCAGGATCCTGCTTTCAATCAGTTTAGCAGACTTTAGCATGGAAATTGTTCAGTATTCAGATCAGTCTTAGGATCCTGTTATTAGTTGGCTCAGCACAAACATTGATGAATGCTCAGACCAGACTCAGAATCCTGTTCTTTATCAGCTCAAGACAGATCACTCACAACTCAACTCAGACCAGATGCACGATTGGATCGATCTCAGAAACGCAGTGTCTCAGCACATTTCTGTAACGTCATCAGAAATTGCACAAAGTGTCAGGCCGTGCCGATTCACGACGCAAAGGGTGAACCATGCGGTTCGAGAATGGACGGCTCAAACACATCGTTATTCACAAGTGTTCTTATTATCTGATTGTTGATTTAGTTATATGTTTGCCTATAGACATCTAATTTCAATTAAGAGTAGCATTTTCTTTCTGGGCGGGAGTGTCGCGAACGTATTGCGAACCAGCTAATATTTGCCAACGTCATGGAGTAGATGGCGCTAGTAGTCACGTTTAAGTAACCGCTTCTAGGTTATTGGGATTTTTTGAGGGAAGTTGAGAGGGTAGATGAGAACGACAGTAGGAAAAAGGAGGTTGTGTGCGAACAGATCAACGCGGCAGTGATATTTGCTTTTAGATCAAGTCAAGAACGTTCTTATGGTGTTATTAGAATAATGATGTGTCTCTGGTATATTGTGACCAACGTTATCAGTACTCAGAGTGAACAGTGATCCAGTGAGGCTAATATGAACTTAAGGTAAACTTTGTGTGAGGAATGGGGTCGCTATAAGGGGAGGTTTGGAGGCGACTATTAAGCTCAAGAAACCAGGTGGATAATCATGTGATACTCATGTTATATGTAGGTAATAAAGTCGGACACCAGCACAACTCATATCGTCATCTCACTAACATCCAGGCCTCGTATAGGTATGTAGTACATTTACATATCGCTTTCCAGTATCCGTAAAAGCATTAGCTCATTCGATAGGTTAATAAGTATGGTGAGCTTGACGACACACCTAGTAGGTTCCAAATTCGGTCAAATATGTGCAGGTACTTAGCATATTCAAAACTCGTTCAAAAGTATTAATCTCGTCAATTATACAGTACATCATTCCAAGTCGGTACTGTCTTATAATTATCATGTTATTAAATACCGATTTCCTTATATATTGCTCGAGTAAATAAAAAAAGCGATATATAAGGTTATCGCTGTTAACAATAACAGTAATAAATAATGATTGTGCATTTTGCAAGAGGAAATCCTATTCAAAGTTAACGATTCAATGATGTTCGGAATTTTTACCACAGCAAAGTAAATTTCTAGGAATCAAGGATCATAACAGAAAAAGAACCAGGATAAACATGGTCCTGACACCGACACAACCTGAATATGAGCGGTGAGCCTACGAATAGCTTCTCTCTACCTTTCTCCCATTCCCTATTGAGTTCCTCATCGGAACTCGTTTGGATGGCTACATTTTTCTTCCTTTTCCGCGACGGTGCGGCATCACTGGAATCTGATCTTCTTTTATTTGACTGTGAACTCTCTTTTGGCAAATCTTCCTCAGACCCAAAAACCTCCATAAATCTAGCAAGAAAATGTGTTTTTTTTTTTACTGTTGTCTTCCACACTCGTTTTGTCTTGAATAGAAGCGTTGATGCCCTTGGAGCCAGAGGATACATCTTCAAGTTTATTTGCACCTGCACAAAATACAACATAAAATAAAATCATTCTAGAACAAAATAACTTATGTTCTGCGTATGCTGGGTCCTTAAGTATAATAATACTTAAGAAAAAAATAACATCTATCTATCTACCATACGCATTACATGATAAAAGTAAAGCGTGCGCTAGTGTCCTTGGGCGCAACCTTTTGCAGTTACACAAAATTTCAATGGTTTAGAAACTTTAGAAAGAAATGTATACATAATAATAATTATTATTATTTGTATGTCTCTTACAAATTCTCGGGACCATTTTGAAGGCGTGCGTGAGGCCGAAGCCAACACGTAATAAGACAATGTTTAAAGTAATGTGACACCAACCGACGATTATCCCTGTTCACACTATAGTAGTGCACCCAAGGACAAGCCCCGGTTAGTGTAGGACTATTGTAAGAAAAAGGTACATAAAGAAACCGGGCTATTGGGTTGAGTTGCTAGTGGACTGGTAACCGAGACTATGGAGGTGACTATGGCACCTGCCCTGATCATATGTTAAAAAACACGAAAAAATGGACAGGTGGTGACTCGCCAACTCACAATATGGGTCCCCGAAAACGGCCGCTCGCACAGAGCGACAAGGGGACAACATTGCGTGAGCGGCTCAGGGTGTGGAGAGGTGTGCGCCGCTTTCTACCCAGTGGCTGTCAGCAGCCACTGTGCCAACTTGCGTATTATGCATATTTCACTTCCACCCTGCGAGGATATAGCTCTGACTCCCCACTATGGACGGCCGGTAAAGGCAAGCCAGAGGTGAGAGTCCTGCGACCCCTGATCAGTGTTCACTCCAGCCGGCCAATCAAGGCAAGCCGGAGAGAGGGGCCTGTCCGACTCTCGGGGGTATGGGACCCAAGGGACGTCACTTCCCATTCAGCTCGCCACAAGCTGCCCTGGGGGCTTATTATTATTATTATAATCAGCCTATATTGTAGCCAAAGGCCTACATAAAACTAAGTAAAATCATATAAAAACATTGAAAACTGAAAACTTCGTGGTAGCAGGTCAAGCTTGTATGGAATCAGATCGGTTTGCGATGATTTGTTACTGCCTCGCTGTCACTTTGCCGTTTTCAAAGGTAGTTTTAAATACTCAGCAACAAAATGCTGGAATAACTTACCGCCACCTATCAAAAACTTAAATACAATTAGTACTTTTAAATTAAAACTCAAACAACAACTTCTAGAATATCGAAGCATGTTACCTCCTGGTACTAGAGTAAAACCGTCGTATCTGTAGTAGTCGAAATCGTTCTTATGCGCCGTTCAACTTTGTTAATCTCGGTACCTACTTATAGTAAAATTATTACATTCATGTTATTTATTTCCTCAATATATACTTTATTACCCAACGTATTTATTTAGCCTAAACATTAAACCTACTTTCACATATGTCATAGTATCGTACAGTATAATCTTATAAATATAAACATAAACATATATTTGCATACCTATATTATTTTCTACACAAACTAAAACAGTCTTAGCCATACAGTTTCCAACAAACAGCAAGCAAATTCGTATTGTACGAAGGGTCGGCCTGAAAACCAGCGTTGTAGTAGGTAAGCCTGCTGCAACACATGCTGAGGTTCGCTCCTTTTTAGCATCATAATTTTAAAAGTTTTTTTATATCTACATGTAAACATAAATTTGTGCCTAATTAAGTTTCATTTTAAGGCTTGTAATGTTTTGTAGCATTGCCTGTAAACATTTTTCAATGTGGTGTTAAATAAAAAAATTCTATGTCTATGTCTATGTCTAACTCTAATAATAACAACATTAACGCCTTGGTAACAACCGGGACGGGAGAGTTAT
The DNA here is from genome assembly GCF_033807575.1 of Cydia pomonella. NCBI lineage: Eukaryota > Metazoa > Arthropoda > Insecta > Lepidoptera > Tortricidae > Cydia > Cydia pomonella. The sequence goes on from NW_026907866.1 coordinate 143,285, forward strand.
CATAACATTATTCCATTTTCACCCACGAATTCTAGAACCTATTACTACAAACCTACAAATAGTACTTTTTTTAAACGCACGTTATCAAATTATTAAGCTTGAAACTACATAATAATCTTGGATTTTGTATTAAAATTTATATATTTTTTTAAAAGGTTTTTACTAAATTTGGTACTAACAATAGCAAAATACAATATAATTTTACCCATTTATTCAATTCAATGTTTTTATATAGCAATATTAACCATACGCGCGGCAAACGCCACTCGATTCAAAATTGTGAAACATTACACTCCAATATAAATCTTACCCTTTTGTATTTAAGGTTTAAATTCAAATGAAGCAGCATGTTGCCGTGTGCCTCTGTACCACGAACGCCGAAGTTCGCAAAATACGAGCATCTTTCTCTGTCACCCTAATTAAGTCATGATTGGAGTAAAAGAGAAAGTTGCCCGCAATTTGCGTACTTCGGTGTTCGTGGTAGGCCCCTTAGTACTCGCGGACTTTATGAATATGTGCGTGCATTTTTCCAATATAAACCTTATATGGTTCCACTTAAGGTTTTTATTTAAATGAATATAACTCGATGCAAGACCGAGTTGCTTTGAAGCTAATTCGCACGGACCACGGACTCTCTATAGCAAAATTTATGAGCGTGTGCGTGAGTTGACGTATCTGTGTTAGACGTGTGCGCCGCGCCGGCGCGCCGCCGCCGCCGGGCTTTTTTGCCACGCCGCCGCTGCCGATAAATGATCGGCGTGAAATCGGCGTGACATTGAGTGTTGTTAATTAGCTATTCCAAATTGGTACTTGAATTACAATACGGTTTTTTTTTGTATTATATATGTTACAGTTGTCAAATATACATCAATTGTTAATTCAATGCAACAGAATAGCCAGTTGCACAAACTATTTGACACACCGATTAAAGTAACTGAGTAATCCTCAGTATTCACCGTCAAGAGAGATGAGAGAGCGATATATGAAGTAGGATTTTTTCCTGTTAATTGTGAATAAGACAATTAAATAAGCAACAAAAATACAGGGTCTATGTACCATGGGACCCCAAGGCGGGACAGAAAGGAAAATTAACTGGCTAATGTTGTGTCCATCATCCTTGCTTATTTGCTTCCGTCTTAAACTGTTGTGGAGTCCAGCACAAAAAAAGAACATTGATGTGCGAAAACTCTCGAAACTCTTAATAGGTTCCTAAAAAAGTCGTGAGTCAAAAATGTTGAGATATAGAAGAGAGAGACAGAGTTTAACTGTCAATCTTGCGAACCGCGCAAACGCTTGCCCTGCGGAAAAGTGCAAGCTGTAAATGGGTGAGGTATTATTTTCTTGTCATTCGATGGTTACCCAGGTTACAGTCACCTGACCTGGGTCACTGGGCTTCTTCGCTTCACCGTGGGAGACCAAGCCACGGCTACTAGGCCCCTCCACCACGACAAGGTGGGCAACCCTCGGCAAAGCGAAGAGGCAACCAGGGCCGGCCTGTTTGAGGTGCTGGCTGGCCCGAGGAGGACGCTCCAAGTGGGCTTGATAATACTGTATAATGTATACTGTATACTGTATAATGTTAGACAAATACAATATTGTGATTATTAAATAAAACAATATCATGATTGATTGAGAACTCCGTGTATTCTGTCACTCGTCTTTTTCTAGCGTCCGTCACGTGATCGTAGTGCGTTCCAAAACTCATTACTTAACTACGAACATGATACATCTTCCCCCTTATGTGGTAAGTCTGTCTCATAGTCTTTAAGATAAGCTGGAGGGTTAATAATACGTTTAGGTCTTCCTTCACAATTAGCCGAACATCCAGGTTCCATAACCTGCTCCGAACCCATAGGCAACTCCGAGTCCCCATCCTCTAAAGGTATAACACATCGTCTAGGCGACCTAACATAATCATCTGATGGGATCTTGGAAGTTGCTGATGGCTTCAATTGCGAAGAGTTCCTTCTTAATATAGAACCCTGATCATCTTGGATCAAATAAGACCTGGGCGAACTGTGAAGGCCCACTATTTTGGCTGGCAACCATACATTTTCTCTGCGATACACAACATCTATTAGACTAATATTATTAGTCCACGAACACCGCTGGAATTGGAACCGTCCATAAGCTACGGTGACTGCTCACCATCAAGGGCCCATTTCTCAAACGGTATTAGTCTAATATTATCAGTCGGTTGCCATGGTAACCCATACGACTTGACAGTTCGTGGACTAATAATCTAATAAGGGGGCGTCCATTAATCGCGTCATACGTTTTTGGCTTGTTTTAGACCCCCCCCCCCTCCCCCATGGTGATCTTTGGTGATATTTCAGGACCCCCCCCCCCCATCCAATATGACGTGTATTTTTTTCGATAACTAGAGAACAGTTTTCTAACAAATGAACCTAACTATTATTTTTATTTTATTGACTATAATACAGTATAGCACAGATGAAAAAAAAAAAAAAATACACGTGATACGTGTCCATACCCCCCCGACCCCGGGGGTGATCATTGGTGATTTTTTGCTGACCCCCTCCCCCCCCTATACAATATGACGCGATTAATGGACGCCCCCTAATATAAGTCTAATACCCCAGGCGGGCCGTACGCTTGTTTGCCACCGTCCTGGTATAAAAGGGCCCATTTCTCCATTAGTCCACGAACTGTCAAGACGTATGGGTTACCATGGCTACACACTAATAATATTAGACCCATACCATGGGCCCATTTCTCGCACGGTACGAGTCTAATATTATCAGTGTGTGGCCATGGTAAAAGAAAAGAATATTAATATATATTTGATAAAAATTTAATGTAAAATGAATTGTACAATTTTAATGTACTGTAATGTATAATATACTATTAAAGAAATAAAAGGCTTAATAATAAATAAATGCTAACCCATACGGCTTGATAGTTCGTGGACTAATAAAGTGGTAAGGCACGTTTTTAGGGTTCCGTACCAAAAATCTTATGGTGCGACTCTGTCCGTCCGTCCGTCTGTCACAACGCTAAATATCTTGAGAACCACTTAAGCTATCGATTTGAAATATGGAATAGTTATGAACAACGCTAACCTTGACACATTGAAAGTATTATTTTTTATTTTTAATAACTATGGAAAATGCGCAATATGAAGACGGGGCAAAATTTCAAAGTCTAGCGACTAAGTCAAGTGGGGTATCATTTGAAAGAGCTTAAATTGTACATTGCGAAACATTTTTTATTATTTTTTCATAGTGAAAAAAAATTGATTTATGGAGGAAAATATGAAAAAAAAAAATATTCCAGAGATAAGGGGGAGGTATCTCCGAAGATTACCGAAGATAAATTATAAAGTTTTAACACAATATTAACATTACTATAAATGTTACAGGAAAAATATAATCAGACCTCTATCTTAGTAACTTTTTTTTTTATTAACAAAAAACCTTTCCGAAAACTGTTTGTAATTTAACCAACATTACGTGTGTTTATTACACTTGAAATTTCTATGATATTACATTAAATATACCTTTATTCAAATAAAATATCAATTTTTGAAATCGATTCACATGATAGAGATTTATCCTCGAAAAACCAACATACGTGCACATCACGCAAATTAGTTAAACAATTTGCCGATAGATGGCGCTGTACACAATAACACTCAGTATAGGTACCTACTTCTGATCAAAAGTCTTTCGCCTTTATAGTTATACGAGATAATTCAAAGTTTGTACGGAACCCTCGTTGCGCGAGTAAAACGAGCTCGCACTTGACCAGTTTTTTTACATGTTCATTTTACAGCTTCCATCGCGATACAACCGGCTGACGGTTTATTTTATTTAACCCTTTTCCAGGCCGCACCAATCTACAAAATTTTCTCAAAAAATTCAAATGTATTCCAATAAATCCAGCTCTGGTGATTAATTTGAAGAAAAGTCACATTTTCCGAAAGTGCAATCTAATTAGAACCTTAAATCGGATGGGTGAGGTTGAAATTCTATTGGCGCGTATGTGGTCGATAAATCGTACTATGCCTGGAAAAGGGTTAAAACAGCATTTAAACTATCATCTGACAAAGTATCTGCCGGGTGTCGATGACTGACGAAATATGCTCCTGGCCCGCGGTCTACAGCCCGGTAATAGTGGACCAAAATATCTTCATACCAACCGCCTCCGTTAAACAGATCTATAATGCAATAACTTTTCTAACTCAAAATAAAACACAATTATTGATACGCATTCAAAAATTCGTCGCATCGTGATACCATCACGCCTCTTCCCCTGCGATCCCACCTCGGTCGTCGAGGATAGGGAGAACGGCTAACCGCAATACCGACACTCCTCTTCCTCGACGGTCCACCTCCAACGCGTCACAAGCGGGCTTATCCACACTGGTCTCCTGGTCCACACTGGTCCACACTTGCCCAGATGCCTATCAATGCTCTTTAACCTATGTATTAGCCATTCGTATTTGCCCGAAAGTATGATGAAAACGTTAGTAGTTACTATCATCAAAAATAAAACTGGTGATATATCCGATAAAACGAATTACAGGCCTATTTCTCTGGCAACCATTATAGCTAGAGTGTTTGACGGCCTGCTTAGTGTGCAATTGGACAAGTGTTTGCAGATACATGACGCTCAGTTCGGTTTTCGTGCAGGCCTTTCCACAGAGAGCGCAATCACATGTCTAAAGCAGGCTGTCGAGTATTATACAAGAAGAAAAACGCCTATATATGCGTGCTTTTTGGATCTTTCCAAAGCTTTTGATCTTGTCAATTACGACCTTCTTTGGAAAAAGCTTGACAGGATCAAGTTTCCCAAGGAGCTAACACGTATATTTAGGTGTTGGTATGGTGGCCAGAGAAACAGTGTCCGGTGGGGCAACGCACTTTCGGACGAGTACGGATTGCAATGCGGTGTAAGGCAAGGGGGCCTAACCTCCCCGAAATTATTTAATTTATATATTAATGACCTAATCGAGGGACTCAGCAGCACGCATGTCGGATGCCATGTTGACAGAGTCTGTTTCAATAATATAAGTTATGCGGATGATATGGTGTTGCTGAGCCCGTCGATAGGGGGATTGAAAATACTTATCGACATTTGCGAATCGTACGCCCGTAACCATAAGTTAAAATACAATGCGCTCAAAAGCGAATATATGGTTTTTAAAGCGGGAACCAAAAGCCCAACGTATGTCCCTCCCATTCTTCTTGATGGACAGGAACTAAATAGGGTGAGGTCTTTTAAATATCTTGGACATTTGGTTACCGAAGATCTGCGTGATGATGCAGACATTGAGAGGGAACGCAGAGCTTTAGCGATGAGAGCAAACATGATTGCGCGCAGGTTCAGCCGATGTACAGCCCAAGTAAAGATAACCTTATTTAAAGCGTACTGTACATCGCTGTACACATGTAGCCTATGGACAAGGTACACCCAGCGATCGCTAAATGCTCTGCGGGTCCAATACAACGATGCCTTCAGGGTGCTGTTGCGGCTGCCGCGATACTGTAGCGCGTCCGGGATGTTTGCGGATGCGAGCGTGGACGGTTTCCACGCCACGCTCCGCAAGCGTTGCGCCGCGATGCTTAGCAGGGTGCGTGACAGCCGCCACAGCCTCCTGGCCACAGTGGCAAATAGATGGGACAGTGGCCTTTTGAGGCACTGGTCCTCCCTGCATGTCAGTTTTAATAGGAAATTTAATTTAATGTAATGTTTGTTATTATTTATTAATATTTAATTTTAATTTTTATTTATTCAAGTCTAATAGTATTTAATTTATATAATTGTATGTTAATGTTATTTAATTTTAGTTCTAATTAATTAACTTTATAAATTATGGATTGTCAATTGTCTGAAATAAATGAATTTTAATTTTTTAATTTTTATCAAGCCCACTTGGAGCGTCCTCTGTCGTCAAGCTCACCATACTTATTAACCTATCGAATGAGCTAATGCTTTTACGGATACTGGAAAGCGATATGTAAATGTACTACATACCTATACGAGGCCTGGATGTTAGTGAGATGACGATATGAGTTGTGCTGGTGTCCGACTTTATTACCTACATATAACATGAGTATCACATGATTATCCACCTGGTTTCTTGAGCTTAATAGTCGCCTCCAAACCTCCCCTTATAGCGACCCCATTCCTCACACAAAGTTTACCTTAAGTTCATATTAGCCTCACTGGATCACTGTTCACTCTGAGTACTGATAACGTGGGTCACAATATACCCGAGACACATAATTATTCTAATAACACCATAAGAACGTTCTTGACTTGATCTAAAAGCAAATATCACTGCCGCGTCGATTTGTTCGCACACAACCTCCTTTTTCCTACTGTCGTTCTCATCTACCCTCTCAACTTCCCTCAAAAATCCCAATAACCTAGAAGCGGTTACTTAAGTTAAACGTGACTACTAGCGCCATCTACTCCATGACGTTGGCAAATATTAGCTGGTTCGCAATACGTTCGCGACACTCCCGCCCAGAAAGACAATGCTACTCTTAATTAAAATTAGATGTCTATAGGCAAACATAAATAAATCAACAATCAGATAATAAGAACACTTGTGAATAACGATGTGTTTGAGCCGTCCATTCTCGAACCGCATGGTTCACCCTTTGCGTCGTGAATCGGCACGGCCTGACACTTTGTGCAATTTCTGATGACGTTACAGAAATGTGCTGAGACACTGCGTTTCTGATATCGATCCAATCGTGCATCTGGTCTGAGTTGAGTTGTGAGTGATCTGTCTTGAGCTGATAAAGAACAGGATTCTGAGTCTGGTCTGAGCATTCATCAATGTTTGTGCTGAGCCAACTAATAACAGGATCCTAAGACTGATCTGAATACTGATCAATTTCCGTACTAAACTGATTGAAAGCAGGATCCTGAAACTGGTGTGAGCGTCCATCGATGTCTGAGCTGAGCTGAGTGGGATCACGGCTGCGACCTGTCATATTTGGTCCATTACTGGTCTCTCCGTCAACCCATGACCAATGTTATTTCCTACACTCCCGCGCGTACGGTTCTAGATTGTTCCGAGCAGTCCCTAGTTGCAATTTAGGTCACAAGAAGAGACCGCGTCATGCGGCCCATGTGTCAGAGAGTGGCAATGCGATCTGATATCAAATATCGGTATTGTTAAACAGTGAGAACTCCGTTCGCGATAGGTCTATCCCATCTATAACTACCGTCTGTGATTCGCTCTGTCACTTTGTCACTTTGCTCCTTTGACATCGTTATTAACATAATAACCTATTTCACCACTTCAAGTGTCACAACTATTACTACAGTAGACGTAAACAACTGTAACTGTTTTGAACACTGCGACGACCGCGTGATCGAAAAGAACATACGTTTTTTATATGCAATGATAGTTACCACACAGACAAATGCGGCCGTCTTATCCGAACGGGTCTATGTAACCTAAATTCCCACTACTTCTCTTTACTGAATATTACTCGCAGTAATCTACTATGTTAAGTATTCGCTTTAAATCTATTCGCTTATCCATTAAGGCCACTGTTGACATGTCCATCTCTGGGTGCACCCACATCATGTCCGGCAGCCCTCCCCAGCCAAGGGAGAATCACGCTATTTTTATATAATCACAAATCAGAATGTAAAATAGAATCTATCTACAACTCGACCACACTCCTTTTTTTTATGCTAATTGGACATTCAACAGACTTGTCAAATCAGGCTCCCACTTCGAACCGTCAAATCCAAAACAAGTGATGTGATATTCAAGGCACCTTTTCTTACCGTTCATTTCGATTTATCAAGCAGATATTGAGTCAAAATGAACTCTGTTTCTTTGTTTGTTTGCAAAGTGGTTTTTATTCTTCTTATCAATCTCTGGTGCGTTTATATCGCGCCTGGTGTGAAATAATCTAGTTTAAATATGTTGGGACAGTCAAGGAACTGTTTTAAACTGTTTTATAGGCTTAAAGTATTATATCGCGTCCGTGATTTTATTCACGTCTATTTACGCATAAACATTTTTGCCACACTTTATTCTGTCTAAATTGAGCTACACTGATACCGCCTTTGGGGGGTGGATGCTGGCGAGTACCTCGGTATTAATTCAACGCATTCAAAATGCTTTTCTTTTCTGTTTCTTGCCGTTCTCACATCACACCATTTTTAAACCGTTATAACCTATTAAATATGTCTGCCAGACCTACCTTGCACTTTGCATCATTGCTTTTTGGAGTCATTCGTGATTAACAGCCGTCTTATCTATTTGAAAAACTTAAGATTTCGAAGGGTCATATACGTGGTGTTCTCAAGCTTAACGGCACGCAACACAGTAAGTTCGCTTTTCGTGGCAGCTTTGGATATGTTTACTCTTTGATTACATCCCCGTGCACATGCTTCAGTCCTGCTAAGGATCGTAGAAACAGCAATACATATACTGTATATCCGAGGTACCGATCCATCTTCCTCATTCCGATCAGATCTTAAATTAAGCAAAATATCGCCAGCCTTCCGCACCACAGTGTTTTAACTGCTGTGTCCATCAAATTGACCCACTCTGTTTCTTTTATTCATGAATAATCACTTCACAACTTTAACAACCATGCGAGACATATAGATGGGTACTCAGTAGCAAATTCTCAACGTGTGCCAATTAATAAAGAATACAGTGGGTGCGGCGTCTGTATACTCTTTAAGGCTTTGCGCTTTATTGACTTCGCATTCGCAAAGGCTTTTGATTTCTTCAACTGGAGTAAAATGTTCAGAGTTATGAGAAATGAGGATACCGCAACACGTAATCCTTTTATAGTTGAACGAGGAGTGCAACTGTTCACTGAGATCTGTGAATAGACAATGATTTGGAAGGTTGTGAGGGTGATGTCCAAGTTGGTGGCTAATTAATCAATAAACTCAGTTTTGCAGATGACATGACTATATTAGGTTAAGTGTCTGTGGAAAATGAATTTCAGTTCTGCTACAAAAGATTGAGTATGCCAGTAATGAGTCCATTTTCAGGATCCAGATCCATACCTTATGATCAATAGAAATGAGACGAAGATGATGCATGTCGATCTTCCTGGTAAAATTAAGAGAATCAATGAATTGCACGATCTTGAGGCAAGTTGTTGGTTGACTTGGTGTCTTAAATAAGTGACGATGGCATCTGCGACTAAAAGGTGATCAGAAGAGCTCATATGGCCAAAGCTGCGGTGAAACGACTCGCCAGGATATGCATATGGAATAACATAAAACAAGGATCAGACTAATGCGGGCGCCTTGGTTTCTCGATCATATTCTTTACATGTCCGAAACCAAGACCATTGAAACTGAAACCCATCATAGGACAGATGCATTTGAGATATGGTGCTGGCGAAGAATGCTTGAACGTTACTACGGTACAACTGCTTCAACTCTTGATAAACTCGACATCACCGAGGTTATCCACTGTTTGTACCCATAGCGTTCTTAGTTTCTTCGGCTATCGAGGCCGAACCAAGAAAGGAAGAGCCAAGGAAGCGTAGGGATGGACGTATGGTCACACGTCGTTGGGCGAACAGAATAACATTAAAGATAAATCCACATTACAGGCTAGCATACACCGCCCAAGAAAGAGCGGCTTCGAGTGCACTGGTGAAGAACCACACAGGACTGGTGTCCACAGTGACTTATGACGATACGGCAACGAATAAATCTGTCTCGTGACTATTGCTACTGTAGGAGTCGTACCTAAAACAATTACGGCTCCTCTTCCCGCAAAATACCGTAAAACTAAGTTATTCAGAACCATATTTTATATTAAAGATTGATACTTTCTGAGTAGCAAAAAATATTAAACAATCTACAAGATATGACCAACGATATATTTTTCTGGAAATCTATTTTAATTTACACAACTATATTTCTTTCAGTTAGATCGGTATTACTTCTGCAAAAATATGGAACTTTACAATCATTCTCACAAGACACTATAAAATGATTTGGTTTTCTTGCTTTTTGCAATTTCATAAAACTATGCCTCAATTCCTAAAAACAATAAGCCTAAATCCGCCTAGATTCCTACCATTACCCCCCTCTGCGGAGGCAGTGCGAGGCAAGTCGTATTGCTAAACGGACCTGTGCTGCATTTCACGCGCGAGCAAGCGATATTCTATTTCGAACGCATAGCTCTGCGCGCTCGATCTTTTGCAGCGGGTGGTGCGGTGAGGGGTATAAAGCTCCGCCCACACGCGCGAGGTCATTGGCGTCGAGTGCAGCCTTAACACTACGATATTTCACGGCAATATTAAAATGAATCAAGAAAGATATCGAACTTCCTTATATGACATCTGATTCTAATTGTGATTATGATTCTTGGGATCATAGTGTAGCTCCAGTCTGCATTTCAATCCGATTAAATCTGATAAACAAGCTAACAAGCTGAGGTGTCCCGATCAATAATTATCAATAATTATTTGGCTTATGATTAATCTCTTCCTTTTAAAGGTTTAATGGTCTGAGCTTTTGCATACTAAAATAATTAATATTAAAGTCATTTTTATTGTTTCTAAAGATGATATTATACAACATAGATGATATTATATCTGAATTACTTCTGTCATTACATTTATTAAAATAACACAATACTTGAGAAATTCTGATCTTATTCAGAAATGTATCCACCATGGTCTTCTACCGCCTTTGTAATTATTACTATGAGTATGAAGGTTGAAGGTACTTAATATGTACATCTACGACGAGTAGACTCGATTGAGTTGGCGACATCAATTAACATCTACTGCTCGATTCCACTTTCATTTAACAAAATTAAAATAGTTATGCATGGCTAGTGACTATTCTTTAAATTATCTACCACTCCCTTACCTGTTTTTGTTCGAATAAAATAGATAATAAAGAAACCACTAGCCCATTCAATTAGTATGCCTTTCATTTGAAGTCTTCTCAATAATAATATATTTTAATATTTTTAACCCTAGGTTTGGGTCATCGCATGTACATGACATAGATACATACACAATTCAGAAGTTAAGTTAATATGTATCTAATTAGTTTATACCAAATCGCTAATCTGTGACTGTCCATACTATGAATCAATGGTTGAATAATAATAGGAAATCATACCTATAGGGTATGGATTAGGTGCAAACATATTATAATAGCCTGGTGGCTTATACTAAACAGTTTTGCCTTTGCAATTTACTGTTATACAAGTTGATATTTACTGATTCTGATACTGGTTGAAATGTTAATTGGGATTGAATCAAGATACTGTGCTGAGTTACATGAACAGAAAAAGTAAGTGAATATTATTTAAACATAATATATTCGGCAGTTCTTTATTCGTTTACAATCCTTTTAACCGTTTATTTTTCAGGACAGCAATATCATGCATGCCAACTGTTAAATCTAGCGAGAGCCCCATTATTGGCAGTTTGCTGGTGCCATTGGAGTGGCTGCGCGATTCTGATTGGGTCTGATGGTCCTGGTCCTTTGAGTTGAGCCATGTACATATTATGACATCAAATTGTAATCTGATTTCAAGTGCCTCCTGCATTTTCACTAAGGCACGTTACAGGTTACTACATCTAAATGATACCTATAACTTCTAAGAAACCAACCCGTACCAATACCTTACAACTGTAACAACAAACAACAATGAGGCAAGACATTCCTTAACATCTCTTATGTTATGAGTGGTTCTAGTCCTTCAAACGAAGTGAAAGGGTTAATTTCGAATTTTGAATTACACGCAATGCGAATGCTTCTGATTTTAGCTTAGTGAAGATATGGATGCGCAAAGCATACGATTATAATAGCCTAGTTTGGTTGTTCGGAAGATATTGCTCTTCAGCGATAAGACCGCTTGTTGTGCACCATAGTTTGAGTTATGTGCTTAATCTGTATGTTATTTTCGTTTTTATATTGGTGAGCAACAAAGAATATTTTTGTACTGTATTATTTTATTAATCTTGATAAAATAAATTTTGTTTCATTCTAAGAAAATATTTATGGATCATATAAGTATAACGAACGAATGTTAAATCTGGTTCCTACCTAATATGTTAAACATGATACTTTCATTTTCTAAAAAGACACGCAGTATAAATTGTTTCCATACACCACGCACACTTGCGCGCACGACGAGTCAAATCAGGGCTGAGCTGATAATTTGTGATAAAGTGGATATTCTGCAAGCAATGCGTGTTATACAAAAGCATCATGATTCATAAGAGATTATGGTCCTTTTCACAAAATATTATAAACACCAATATAACTAGATCCCGAAGTTACAGAAAATATACCAAATCGGAGGTCAGACCTAAACTGGTTTGTAAGCAACAACAGTCGGCAAGGCATTATATTATATCAACTACCCGCATGATAAATAAACTTTAAATTTGATACTATTAACTATAACAACTATTCCGCCAAACAGAACAATGAATGTGAGATTTTGATTCTTATTATTTTAATATTAAAATGTTAATTATTATGTTAATGAATTGTTGATCAACAGCATGATTTGAATCTGTGATAAAGTCGCTGTTTGAAAGGATGCATCCTGGGTCACAACACCAATTGACCAGCAAATTTTAATCCAAAATGTCGTAAATGTTTATTAGTGCATGATTTTATTTTATTTATATCAAAGATTGGTCAGGCAACTAAATCTAAACACGTAGGTAAAGTGCCTTGTCCCCTACATAATCAAATATAAATATCAAAATTAACATAACGTATAGGTACCTAAATATAGATTATAGTTAAACCTCTTATTCAACTTAAACTTAGGTTTGAGCAGTTTGACCTGTTAGGTATGAGCAGGTATGGTAATGGCACCATTCATAGGACATTTAAGAGAACAACTGGATAATTGCTGACACTTCACTGATAATTGAAAAAATTTCTAACGCTTTGGGCGTTAAAATTTGAGTTTAATGTCCTTTCACCTTTTATTATTCAGTAGAGATAACTATATTTGATGATCAAACGAACTTCTTGAAGTGAAGTTCGATCGATATTATATGAGTCACTTCATTTGAAGATATAATTTTATATTAACCATGTAGTTTCCCTATTGTACAGATAGCATCGCACACATTTAAGAGTAACTATTTTGATTAAAACTGTGAAAACCAACATCCGCCCACTTCCGCTTACTGGTTACCTGCGTGCGGCGACCGATGCGCTCTTCATTATTTTTAGAGAAGGAAAGAACCAAAACTTATATCAGGGTTCTAGGGTGGGTGGGACCTTATATTATATCTTCAAATGAAGTGACTCATATAATATCGATCGAACTTCACTTCAAGAAGTTCGTTTGATCATCAATTATATTTCGTCACTTCATTTTTCAGATATAATTTTATATTAACCATGTAGATGTTTAGAGATATAAGTTTTGGTTGAAATAAGACAAAAGCTTTGGCTCAGACAGCCAAGTGCCTAGTTTAAGTTAAGACGTTCCTCCTAACTCCACACACCACATAGAAAAAAAAAACTTCTCAATGTATATGCCATGCCAATGACCGCAGGATTTTTATTTTAATTACTGTACGTTAAGTATACACCGTACTAACATTAGAAATATATTATTTAAAAAACATCATAGTGAGACACTAAAAACATATATCTATCTTAGTCCGAAGTAAAATAAGTCATTCGGGTGAAATTTATTTGTTAATGTTAACCATGGTGATAAACCGAAATATTTTGTATTTTTTTTTTTCTATCTGACCTACTGTATTTGCAGTTAGTATCCTTGGTGTGAGATATAATATAGTTCACGTTTCAAAATCAAGGTGATATTTAAACAGTTATTATAATAAACACAAATGGGTGGAAAACAATTAAAAACTTATAAATAATTATTATACTTTAATATTTCAAATTATTAGATTATATAAGTTAATGGCAAGAATTTATTTATTTTCAGGTGCTAGGGATTTATTTTGATCTGAATTTATTTATTTTCAATTTCTAGGGATTTATTTTGATAAGTTGTATTAAGTTAGTGTCCCAAATGTACCATATTTTGATGTTTTGAGTTATATGATTTAAAACCGTATTTCAGCAGTCGTTTAACTTTAACCAATTCTGTAATAAAAGAAAACGATCTGATGATCCTTTTTCATGAAAACACATGATACTATTTTAATTGACTGCTAAAGAAATCCAGAAGTATGGTAAATTAAACTGAACCAAAATTAAATCAATGCTTTAGCGAACAACTGTCTAACGGGTTGTGTTTTAAGCCATCAAGTAATTGAAGTTATTATCGCTGTATCCCACCTGCGCAGAGTAGCCCACCTGCGTAGACTGCAGACCAAGTTCAGGACATAACATGTGTACTATACACAAGTATACTGTGCCAATTGAGTTATAAAGCCTTGTTTAAAAGCATAAAGAAAGTTTAGGTATGTAGGTTCAAAATAAAAAGTACATGTTAGGTATGTACACATGATATATATATATATTGTAACACGCCTATTAGGATATCAAAACAAAGCCTAATAATCACGTTTCAATTTGTTGTTCACACTGAAACATAATTCACTAAGATTCTATACACTTTGTGGTCTACTTTACATTCAGTTTAATTCGATTACAAAAAGTAGAATTAATTCATAAAAGTCCTTTTATGAATGTATGAAAGTTCACTAGCGGTCCTTGTCCGCGATACGGAATTAAAGAAGACAGGCGGTACTACTATTGATATCAACTTTAGACTCGTCTAAGAGTAATAACTAAAATAAGACCTAATATTTTAACGATTCAACCCAGCGTTACCTCCACACAGTGTGGGATACGCTGTGTTCACTGAGCAGCTGGCGACAATGAGAAAATTCAGTTATTAGGCTCATGCACACGCAAGTTGGCTTACAGCAGCTCCTGCTGAACGAATAGTGATACAACGGCCTACAAAGACTTACGCGGCCTAGCGCGTTTTAAGATTTTTAACTTAAAAATAGTTTTTTATTTTACTTTTCTCCAAAACGTGTCTAACGTCATTGAAATTCGTTAAAATCTCTGATCTATTCAAGAAGAAATATACTTCGGATATTATCAAATGTAAAAATCCATCATGTTCTTGAAATATAAGAAATATATGAACGTGCATAATTCCATATGCTTTCGGTTAAGTTATGAAAAAATAAATTTATAAGGCTACTATAACTACTACTCAACTTTCGAAGTTATTTCTTATATAAGATTAGAATTTACCCAAATTCAAATGTTTATTATTGCGCTCATATTGCATACAATAAATAGGGCAAGGGCCAAGGCCCATTAATGACATCGGAATATATTTATAAATTAATTTTATATACCTTATGTATATTCGAGCTACTCGTATTACGGTGCTTAGTTAATAATAACCAGTTAAACCTGAGTAGGTAAAGTCAGCGTACAACAAACATGATCAGTAAGTCTTTTCATTTGAATAAAGATAAATAAGATGATTTTTTTTTTCTCTTTCATTAAATATTAATGACAGCATGACACGTTTGACCATATTTGAACAAATATCGGTGCTGTAGCTGCTATTCTCTCAGCGCAAACTAAACTAGCACAGCAATCAACCACGATAACAATAACAATCCACAGTATTTCAGGTATTAAGCATCAAATCTCAAATGCCCTCTTTTTTTTATTTTATCCAAATATTCGCTCTGTCGGTAACGAAAGACTGAGACGTAATGTTGTATATTTTTATAATGTATAAAAAAAAATAAACTTATAGAACTGACATAATAAAATAGAAAATGTATTTGCTGTATTGCTACTGTGGTTGTATTGTGAGTTTAGAAAACAAATATTATATTTAGTGATTCGGTCTTAATTTTATGAATGACTATATTAATTATGATACTAAATGTATATGTACATATATTTCAAACTTAGCAAAAACGTATTGCATAACCGTTTTGAGTGTTTTAAGTCTAGTGAACGTATTGCATAGTACCATCGCATTAATGATGGCTGAAAGAGTACCGCGACCGACACATGAGAGTTGAACCATACATTAATTTAATAATTTTATACGATTTCTATTACCTATTTAATAACTTAGTTATTTAAGTAGTAATCTGAGGGGTAATCCTTTAAAGGATAATCAGAGGGTAATCGTCTTGTTGTTTTAATACAATTACCTAAATAAATATATGAATAGGTATTTACCTAGTTACCGATTATTTACAATCATAAAAATAAACACTCAATATCTGTGAGACATGCGAACAAAATTTATTAATAAGTGCAACTCGCCAAAATGCAGAGAAAACCGCTTTCTGATTAACTCAGATGGATGGTACTCTAGTGGTGCTTGACACTGAGTTCTTGCAAATTGTTCTAGTAAATTGTGATGAAAAAACTCGTCTCCTCTAATTCAATTGAAGTAAGTGTACTTATTATAATTTAATGATTCAATTGAATTAATTATCCAATATAACTTTAAGAAAAAATCTAATTATCAAACAGATGATAAGTACTTACTGGCATCGCCTATGAGCGACCAGGACAATTACTCATTTATTATCAAGTTTTGTTATATCTTATTCTGAGAAATAAAGATTCTCAAAGCTGATATTTATTTTTATATAATTATTCATTTGGTTGACTCTTTTTTTTTTATGCGATTTAATATAGGAGTAAACCAAAGTTGTTCAAGTTTTATCGCCCATAACATTATTGACGTACGTAGCCATATTTTTATAGTTCGATTTATGAATGTTTCTGCATATCATAATCATTTAAAAATCGACACCAAAATGTATGCACTCTCAGGGCACCACAATACATATTAACAAGATATTTTATCAAGATTAAGTTTAGAAATTGCTTTCAAATTCACTACACGTCTTTTATAACATCTAAGAGTTTAAATATTGTACGTCAGAAAGAATATACTTTAAATAATACTGTGACGTTATGTAGGTACACGTAGCAATTCCCACTTTTAGAGACAAGTTATACCTACCCAATGTATTAATATTATATTTATGTGGGTAGTGTAGTATAAAAACAATGTACTATTGTGTTAAATACAACATTTGTGAGTCGCTTGTTGATTTACATTCAACCTATGGGCGGGGATTCATACTTTTTTCATTTAATGCCGTACTATGGGTTAGGTGTGAGTAAAATTTGGATATATTTTAAGTGTTGGGTCATCTAAAACCAAATAAAAAGAAAGCTTCCCTCGGCTTTATAACACAACATTATTCCCATTTTTAAGGCAATAAATTTCCCACAAAATATATGGGTAATATGAAGAATGCACCAATATGAATGTCTAGGCCCTTTGTTTCGTTGTGCGTTGTGCATTATCCGATCTTTTGGTTCACGACCAATCGCCGCGCCGGGCGAAATCGGTGTTCGAAATACGAACAGACTTTCCTTCGTGTTGGTTCACGACCAACCCCCAGGATGATTTTTTTATGCCTTTGTTTCGTTGTGCGTTATCCGATCTTATACCTTCGTGTTGGTTCACGACCAACCCCCGGGCGAAATCGGTGTTCGAAATACGAACAGACTTTCCTTCGTGTTGGTTCACGACCAACCTCCAGGATGATTTTTTCCATCGTGTTAGTTCTCGACTAACCTCCAGGATGTATGTATGTCCTTCAAGTTGAAGGATTGCACAACGATTTTAAAAACAAATATATGTATATTGCACAACGAATTCAATGAAATCTCACAGCTAACACCATAGTAGGCATAGGCAACGAAGATCGTTATAAAAAATGTGGTCTTGTGCCGAAGTGTTCGGCAACTAGACCGAGGTGTGGACGCTACCACGCACAAATAAAGAATGAAGAGCGCAGCGGTCGCCGCACGCAGGTAACCAGTAAGCGGAAGTGGGCGGATGTTGGTTTTCACAGTTTTAATCAAAATAGTTACTCTTAAATGTGTGCGATGCTATCTGTACAATAGGGAAACTACATGGTTAATATAAAATTATATATGAAAAATGAAGTGACGAAATATAATTTCTGATGTGACAATCTTTGCCACTCTCTCATTCTTTTAACATAGAAATGTTGAATCTGTTTAGTAACGTCACATATAATCATGAGCGTAAAAGTAAAATCTTGAGCGTTGCGAGTGTTTCAAGGCACGTGAGTTGAAAACAAACTTTGCTGCTCTGGTAAAACACAAACATTTTTATCACATCAATTAGTGACAAATACTGGTTCTAAAACATAAAAATTTAAATATTTATATCATTCAAAACCATAACTTGAAATTCCATTCCACTGCTTATAGCTGCTATAGGGCTAATAAACACACTGTTTTCAAAGATTAAAGAGAGCTTTTTAATTCAGACTACCCTTTGTCGCAAAATATTAATAATCGTGAAAGTATGTATTTATATATCTGCTTTTTATAAACTATATTATGATACCTACTGACACTTTCAATCTCTTGTATATCAAAGAGCAAGAATGTTCAGTTAAAATGTATGAAGGTACTCACTTAATTGCCTATGTGCTCAGGTGAACCACTAACATTCGCCTGCTGAATACCTTTTTGGTAGAAATAATATAAATATGGGCTTCATGGTTGAAATAAAACATTAAATTGAATTAAATAAACCAAATATTGTAGCTCTTTAGTTGTACGCGCGTAGATAAATTAACTTTTCATATGTTAGAGATAAACATATGTTACTTTTGATGATGATAACAGTGCATGTGAATAAAAATTCCCAGCATGCTCCACCATGTCGTCAAGCTCACCATACTTATTAACCTATCGAATGAGCTAATGCTTTTACGGATACTGGAAAGCGATATGTAAATGTACTACATACCTATACGAGGCCTGGATGTTAGTGAGATGACGATATGAGTTGTGCTGGTGTCCGACTTTATTACCTACATATAACATGAGTATCACATGATTATCCACCTGGTTTCTTGAGCTTAATAGTCGCCTCCAAACCTCCCCTTATAGCGACCCCATTCCTCACACAAAGTTTACCTTAAGTTCATATTAGCCTCACTGGATCACTGTTCACTCTGAGTACTGATAACGTGGGTCACAATATACCCGAGACACATAATTATTCTAATAACACCATAAGAACGTTCTTGACTTGATCTAAAAGCAAATATCACTGCCGCGTCGATTTGTTCGCACACAACCTCCTTTTTCCTACTGTCGTTCTCATCTACCCTCTCAACTTCCCTCAAAAATCCCAATAACCTAGAAGCGGTTACTTAAGTTAAACGTGACTACTAGCGCCATCTACTCCATGACGTTGGCAAATATTAGCTGGTTCGCAATACGTTCGCGACATCCTCCTCGGGCCAGCCAGCACCTCAGACAGGCCGGCCCTGGTTGCCTCTTCGCTTTGCCGAGGGTTGCCCACCTTGTCGTGGTGGAGGGGCCTAGTAGCCGTGGCTTGGTCTCCCACGGTGAAGCGAAGAAGCCCAGTGACCCTTTTTTTTTTTTTTTTGCCCAGGAAAAATCTTCGAAAGATTCCCCAGCGCCAGGGGGAAGCGCTGAGGATATGTGAGGTTTCTACTCACTAAAAAACCTGGGGTGTTCATCTCTCTGCCTTTGGGGTGGGATTACGGGCATGTGGTGTCAATCATCCGCAACCCCACCAGCAGCTGCCCATTACGGCCCATCACCGGGTAAATACTAGCCATTGTTAAGGGCGTGTCCGAACACTTGACACGCCCTCCAGCCCGAGGACCTCTTTCCTATGGATGACAGACGCCCCCGTGTCTGCCACCCGGAGGTCTATGTTAAGGGGGCAAGCGTCTGTCGTGCGCAGCACGCCTGCGTCTCGTTCTACGGCGGCGCATTGGGTCAGCCTCAGTTTGGATTTCCCGTTCGCGCTCTGCCGCCTCCTTTTCGGCCATGACGTGCTCAGAGAAATCCAGCATCGTCTGCCACACCTCTTCACTTGACAGCATAGCCTGCACTACGGCTGGCAACGACAGATCTTGTCCCACTCGGGCAATCACCTCTTCTCTTTCAACGCCCCAGACCGGGCACTCAGCTAGCGTGTGCTGGGCCGAGTCTTCGCGGGCACCGCACTCGTGGCATTCCGGGGTTGGCTCTCTTTTGGCTTGTTCGTGCAGGTACTTGCCGAAACAACCGTGCCCCGACAGCACCTGTGTGAGCCGGAATGTGAGAACCCCGTAATCCCTTTCAAGCCATTCATGAAGGATGGGTTGGATTGCCTCTATTGTACGGATGCCAGCACTCGGCTGTTCCAGCCGTAGCCGCCACTCGTTAACCGCCTCTTGTTGTAGCTCCATTCGTCGCTTGTTTATTTCTTCCGGAGCTAACAAGTCACCCCGTTCTCGTACCTCCCCACGCCACTGGTATAGAGCCGCGAGGACCCTCGCGTCCAAGTCCCAGGGCAGAGAGCCGGCTAGTACACACGCGGCCTCCTTGCTTATCGTGGGATACCCTCTTATGACCCTTACAGCCATTGCTCTTTGTGGCCGGCGCAGCCTAGCGATATTCTCTCTATTGAGAGCATTTGCCCAAACTGGGGCGCCATCGATCGCACCACACCCGTGTACAGGCGGCGCGCAACAACTTAGGTGCCAGACGCTCAAAATGCGCACCGAAATTCCATTTGCTATCAAGCACAACTCCCAGGTAGACTAGGGTTGGATTGACAGCAATTAAGATTCCTCCTACCACAATAGACTACCCTGCCGGGGGCGCTTTCCGTGGACCATAGAAACATATGGCCTCGGACTTCGCTAGTGCCACCTCCAGGCCTAGACGCCTGATCTTGCCAACGCAATGGGCAACTCCCGCCGTGGCTAATACGGCTGCGTCGCGATAGCTGGGTCCCTTGGCCGTCACGAGCGTGTCATCGGCGTAGCAGATGACATTGATTCCGCGCAAGTTTTCCCCCCTCAGGACCCAGTTGTAACCTATGTTCCACAGGAGTGGTCCAAGGACCGACCCCTGTGGAACCCCACAGGACATTTCCCTCTCCCCCCATTCCTGTTGCCCAGGCCAGGTGACGAACCGTTGGCTGAGGTAGGCATCAATAATGCGGAACAAGTGGAGGGGTACTTGGTGGTACCGTAACGCCTCTTTTATTGTGTTCCAGGGCAGGGTGTTAAAGGCGTTGGCGATGTCAAGTGACACCGCCAAGACGACGTTGCCCTGGGTAACAGCCTCGTAGGCTATCGACTTAACCCGCAGAATTGCATCGACCGTTGAGCGGTTTCTGCGGAAACCAAATTGGCAGTCGGCTAAGTCCGGCCCCTCACTTTCCATGTGCTTGATGAGGCGTGCAGCGATTATTCGCTCGAAGAGCTTGCCCACCTCATCAAGCAATACTATCGGCCGGTAGCCAGACGGTGAGTCAGTCGGTCGACCCTCCTTTCGGAGTAGTACAAACTTCCCGGTCTTCCACTCCTTCGGGAAGCAACCCTGCTCCAGACAAGCGGTTAAAAGACGCAGCAGCCTTGGCTCTAACTCTTCCATAGCCAGAACCCAAGCACGGCCCGGGATGTCGTCAGGCCCAGGGGCCTTGTTCTTGGCACGAAGCCGGTAGACCGCCACGCCCAGCTCTTCAGGACGAACTGGTGGAATGGTCTCCTCTTCTCTTGGCCTCACCGCTGGCGGCGCCATGACAGGCGGCTGGCGAGGTTCCCTTTCAGGGAAAAGCGCCGCAACGACGCGCGTCACAAGCTCCGGCTGGAGTGTTTGTGTCAGCGGAGGCGCCCAAGGACGCAGCTTGTTCCGCACGAGTTTGTAGGGTCTTCCCCATGGGTCTACATTGAGGGTCTCCAAGAATTCGGCACGACTCGCCTCAATTGCTCGTCCAATGGCCGCGGAAAGCTCCTTTTTGGACATCTTATACACCTCGTACAAGCGACGTTCTTCATTTTCGTTGCGTTGCCTGCGCCTTCTTTGATGCGTGTACTGGCGCCGCGCAGCTATGCATTTGCCACGCATTTGTGCGAGCTCGGCTGTTCACCAGTACACGCACCTTTTAGGTGGTGGGGCCTTAGCCCGGGGCATCGCCGCATCCCAAATTCGTGCCATGGCCTCCCGAATTTGGGATGCTTCGGTCTCCACCACCACAGCTTCCTCTGGAGCAGGCAACCAAGCCTCGACGATCGCTGCCTCTTTCAGGAGTTCCCTGTCGAGCTTGGTAAGGGCCCACCTTGGGCTGGTCCTGACTGGGCCATTCGGTCTTGGGTAGTTCGAGATTGGTGGATCAATATCGAACCGGATATACCGATGGTCCGACAACGTCTCCACTCCTACCATTACCTCCCATCCCTGAATACGGCGCGCCAGGGAAGCACTCGAAAAGGTGATGTCCACGATAGAGCCACCCTGTTGCCGCACGCACGTATATTCCGACCCTTGGTTGATGACTACCAAGCCTGTAGCGACCGCCCACTCCTCCAGAGTTGCGCCTTTCGGATTCGTTGCCGGGGAGCCCCAAGCCCTGGATTTCGCATTAAAGTCTCCGGCAACCAAAACAGGTGTGGGATCCAGCTGCCTAACTATGGCACCCACTTCTACGAGAAACATTTCAAAATTCGCTACGCTAGGCTATCGTTGGGTGAGAAGTAGATACCAACAACAGCAATGTTTTGGTATTTCACCGCCACGACACCATGACCCTTTACGACGCCTTGAAAAGGTGGGGAGCCAGCAGTGTTCCGCGACACTAGGGCCACAGTTTTATCCAGGTCCATAACCCATCCTGCTTGTGTAGAAACAGAGTACGGGTATGGCTCTCCTACCACCGCTATATTTACTGACCACTGTGCCATACTCTGAAACAGGAGATCCTGAGCCCTGACGCAGTGGTTAAGATTCGCCTGGAGAACGTGTATAGCCATATTAATTGATGTCCATACCAGAAGCCTCCTGAGTCCCGTCTACAATAGCAGTGGGCGGGCGGATAGGTTGCGAGGAGGCCCGGGAGCCATCGCCAACCTTTGTCTTCGGTTTCTTAGGTGGGGCAGTGCAGCTCTTGCTCCCTGTCCTATGATCCGCATTTTTGCCCAACGCAGCACAAATTGTGCAGTGTGGTGTAGCCGAGCATTCCCTTGCTTTATGTCCTGGCTGGCCACAACGGTAGCACAGCTCCGACCTGTCAATTTCTGAAGGACATTGCGCCCTAACATGACCCGACTCTAAGCACCGGTAACATCTTTGGGCGCGCGCTTCAAGCAATTTGACTTGCGCCGACCCCCAGCCTACCAGCAGTCTTTCTTTTCCAGCCACCTTTTTGACCGCAGCTACTGGACAACGTACCCACGCGGAACCTAGTCTCCAGGGGTTTGATTGGATTTCACCCACTTTGACCTCTTAGATCGGACAACACCGGCCTGTGCAATCGCCGCAGCAATATCCTCCGAGGACACTGAATCATCCAGGTCAGACACACGTAACTCCACGCATTTTGTGGGGCGAGACACCCTAACCTCCTCGGGGTTAAACAATTGACCCAGTTTTTCTGCCAGTTTGTCTGCCTTAGGCCCGCTGTCGGCCCCCGGAATTTCTAGCAATCTCGCGCCGGTAGCCGCAACTTTAAAGCGGATTGACTGAATATCGAGTTTAGACAAATTCACTTTTGATTTAGCCGCAGCTAACACACTTTGGTACGTCATGCCCTTCTCTGCGGCCTCCGGCTGCAAGGACAACACCACGGCAGTAGAGCGGGGTGGCCGCAGTTTGCGGGCCTTTTGCTTTTGCGACCGTTGTGTTGCCTGTCCCTGAGATTTGGCGGCTCCCGCTTCGATTCTTTGCTGCGGTTGAGAGGCCGAGCGAGGATTTGCCGCCTTACCTTTCTTCTTTCCTCCAGCCGCCGTGTTCCAGGCTTTATTCATGGCAACTGGGGCCGGAGGCAGAGACTTAGAAGCAGGCGATGCGGCAGTGCGAGCCGCGGCGGCTTCGACTGCCGCAAGGGTCGCCTTTTTCTTCTTCGTCCTTTTCCCCTTCTTAGGTTCCTCCGTCAGATTTGGAGGGCCTCGTTTTGGAGCTGGCCTAGGAGCGGGTTCAAACTCCTGAGTATGGGGAGTGTCCCGCTCAGCTTGACGCCTCAAGTCGGCAGCCAGTGGGGGCCGCATTGGTTGGGCTGGCAACAGCCTGCCCTCCAACTCTAAAGCTCCCAACCTCGCGTCTAGCATTAGCCCTATCTTAGCCGTCATTGAGCGCATCATATCTTCCATGTTGGGAGACCCTGCCGTATCCTTTCGGGAGCTGCTAGATGGCTGCAAATGTTCTGTGGGCAGAGGTGGAACCGGGACCGAGGACGGCTTCTTGAACTGGTCCCGGAAGTCTGCCCTCAGCTGTGCCATCTCAGCTTTCAGTTCAGTAAGTTGCGCTCGCAGGCTATCGTTTTGAGCCTGCAGACGTCTCGTCTCCTCTGAGGTAGTGCGCTCTAAGAGACACTCAAATGTCTCTTTAATAGATTTTGCCGCGTCCTTCAGTGCCTTTACAAAGGTGCCTTTCAGATTTCCAGACTTTTTGGCAACCAGTGTAATTGTATCCAGGCTTGTCTGCACGCGCTGGGAGAGCGCAGCCGCAGAGAGGTTGTCCTCTTCACAGGGCAGGACGGAGCCAGAGCTTAAGCCGCCTGTCTGACTGCGAGTTAAAAATGGCAGCTGTATGCCAGCCACTTCTTCTTCTGCCCGTAACCTTAACTCTTCTCGCTTGGCGCGGTTGTAATCTTCTTTGGTTTTGGCAAGGCCTACGTAATGTCCCGTGGTTGGAGGCCGACCGCGGCCTCGCTTTGAAGCGGACCGAGACCTCTTCTCGGTGTCTTCCTCTGAGTCTGACCCCGAGCCGCTGAGACCGCGCTTCCGCCAGAACCGCCTGTCGTTATCACCGAGCGAGTAACAACTCATGGCAGAATCTGACTCAGCCTCGTTACCATGCTTGTCATTCGGAGCTAACTCCGAACAAACACTGAGCATGCTCACTGCATTGGATTCACTATCCACCTCTTTGTCGCCCGTGTGGGCTTCCACCTCTTTTCTTTTTGTGCTGCTGGTCGGAGCTGGAGATTGGGACTCATGCTCCTGATCGCAGCGAGTGAGAGTCACTCTTAAGTCCGAAAGCGAACTCTGGCTCCCCGGTCGACTCTGTGACCCTGCCCCATTTGAGGCTTCCGGTACCTCGCTCTGTGAGGGAGACACTGTCCTTGTCGGAACCACCGTGGTTTTCTCGGATTCTTTGGAGTTCTTAGAAGCCGGTCCACTCTTACGGACGAACCGACCCTTAGAGTCCCTCTGGGGCGAACCTCCACCCCTCAATCTCAAAGTGCCCGACTCTGAGCACTCCTCCACGTTTAAGTCCAGGTCGTTAGCGTTGGAGTGCGACATCGGGTCGCAGTCCTTCACCTCTCGATCAACAAAAACCTTATTCCTGATTGCATCGATGTCCGTATTCGTTGCGCCATGGTTGTGTTCACGAAGACCGGCACCGTGCCGGCCTACGAGGCGATTGTTGCCCACCCCTGCATACGGAGGGCAGCCGCCCACCGAAGTGAGCGGGCGGGCTTCCTCCTTTCGGAGACCCGCCAGGGGAATTTTTTCGCAATCGTCTTTCATTTTTTCCTGTCATCGATCTCTTTTTTCGGGGGTGAGCTCCCCCGCACGCTAGGCACTGGACTCCCTCCAGCCATGCATCCCATCGGCACGATCCGCTCACCTTGGGATTAGGGATTTATTATAGTGGTTTTCTCCACCCAGCGCTACTCTCAATGAGCAGCGCTCCCGGCCCGCTCAGTGCGGGTTACGGGTTGCCCGACGGGAGGCCGAAACCCACCCAGCAGCCACCTGACGGTGACCGCCAGACCCGCCGCGCCGCAGGCCTTGAAGGCCCGCCATCCCACGCCGCCAAGCGGCCGCTGGCCCCACAGAAGGGGCCCCCAAACAAACTGGGCATACGCACCACCTCCACCCAATGGTTACTGCTCTCTGACACCTCAGATTAGCTGAGGCAAGACGAGAGCAGCCAACCACAGGAACACCCCTCCCCTCCTGACAGGACATTGGCAGCACCGGTAAGCAATAACTTGGAACCCAAGAGATTACTTACCGTTGCCCCCGGGGCACACCGTCCAAGATCCCTTCCCTTACCCCCAGATCACTCGGATCAAGAGGAATGAGAAGGGACTCGGCACACTGGGAGGTTTCCTGTCCGTAGCACCCCAAGCCCAGTGACCCAGGTCAGGTGACTGTAACCTGGGTAACCATCGAATGACAAGAAAGCAGGGCAAGCGTTTGCGCGGTTCGCAAGATTGACAGTTAAACTCTGTCTCTCTCTTCTATATCTCAACATTTTTGACTCACGACTTTTTTAGGAACCTATTAAGCGTTTCGAGAGTTTTCGCACATCAATGTTCTTTTTTTGTGCTGGACTCCACAACAGTTTAAGACGGAAGCAAATAAGCAAGGATGATGGACACAACATTAGCCAGTTAATTTTCCTTTCTGTCCCGCCTTGAGGTCCCATGGTACATAGACCCTGTATTTTTGTTGCTTATTTAATTGTCTTATTCACAATTAACAGGAAAAAATCCTACTTCATATATCGCTCTCTCATCTCTCTTGACGGTGAATACTGAGGATTACTCAGATACTTTAATCGGTGTGTCAAATAGTTTGTGCAACTGGCTATTCTGTTGCATTGAATTAACAATTGATGTATATTTGACAACTGTAACATATATAATACAAAAAAAAAACATATTGTAATTCAAGTACCAATTTGGAATAGCTAATTAACAACACTCAATGTCACGCCGATTTCACGCCGATCATTTATCGGCAGCGGCGACGTGGCAAAAAAGCCCGGCGGCGGCGGCACGCCGGCGCGGCGCACACGTCTAACACAGATACGTCAACTCACGACGCACACTCTCATACATTTTGCTATAGAGAGTCCGTGCGAATTAGCTTCAAAGCAACTCGGTCTTGCATCGAGTTATATTCATTTAAATAAAAACCTTAAGTGGAACCATATAAGGTTTATATTGGAAAAATGCACGCACATATTCATAAAGTCCTCGAGTACTAAGGGGCCTACCACGAACACCGAAGTACGCAAATTGCGGGCAACTTTCTCTTTTACTCCAATCATGACTTAATTAGGGTGACAGAGAAAGATGCTCGTATTTTGCGAACTTCGGCGTTCGTGGTACAGAGGCACACGGCAACATGCTGCTTCATTTGAATTTAAACCTTAAATACAAAAGGGTAAGATTTATATTGGAGTGTAATGTTTCACAATTTTGAATCGAGTGGCGTTTGCCGCGCGTATGGTTAATATTGCTATATAAAAACATTGAATTGAATAAATGGGTAAAATTATATTGTATTTTGTTATTGTTAGTACCAAATTTAGTAAAAACCTTTTAAAAAAATATATAAATTTTAATACAAAATCCAAGATTATTATGTAATTTCAAGCTTAATAATTTGATAACGTGCGTTTAAAAAAAGTACTATTTGTAGATTTGTAGTAATAGGTTCTAGAATTCGTGGGTGAAAATGGAATAATGTTATGATAACTCTCCCGTCCTGGTTGTTACCAAGGCGTTAATGTTGTTATTATTAGAGTTAGACATAGACATAGATTTTTTTTATTTAACACCACATTGAAAAATGTTTACAGGCAATGCTACAAAACATTACAAGCCTTAAAATGAAACTTAATTAGGCACAAATTTATGTTTACATGTAGATATAAAAAAACTTTTAAAATTATGATGCTAAAAAGGAGCGAACCTCAGCATGTGTTGCAGCAGGCTTACCTACTACAACGCTGGTTTTCAGGCCGAAATAAATAACATGAATGTAATAATTTTACTATAAGTAGGTACCGAGATTAACAAAGTTGAACGGCGCATAAGAACGATTTCGACTACTACAGATACGACGGTTTTACTCTAGTACCAGGAGGTAACATGCTTCGATATTCTAGAAGTTGTTGTTTGAGTTTTAATTTAAAAGTACTAATTGTATTTAAGTTTTTGATAGGTGGCGGTAAGTTATTCCAGCATTTTGTTGCTGAGTATTTAAAACTACCTTTGAAAACGGCAAATCATCGCAAACCGATCTGATTCCATACAAGCTTGACCTGCTACCACGAAGTTTTCAGTTTTCAATGTTTTTATATGATTTTACTTAGTTTTATGTAGGCCTTTGGCTACAATATAGGCTGATTATAATAGGGGTGTAGTGGGTCAGGGGTGTAGTGGGTCACCTAGCCTCATTATTTGGGGCATCACCAACCGGTCTACTGAAGACGTTGGTGCCTCACTGACTGCAGGTGTTCCCACACTCTCGCCAGTGGCTCCAAGAAGCTGTAGTGCATGCAGCGGCCACACCCCGGTAAACTGCGTCGGTTCGCGGGCTAAACTGGTGAGGGGAACCTGCCCATGGTAGGTCTTACAGCGAAAACCTCTCGCTCTAAGTGCATAAGTTTATTCCGGCGGGAAAGGCAGCTCAAAGTAGATATACAGTCGAGTTTGGTGGACCCGGCGGGATAACAAGGCAAGGTGGATGGCCTAGGGCGATGATAGAGGGCGTAGTTGTCATCGGCCAGACACAGCATCAGACCCCATCTCCGGTCGTATCGGTTCTCCGTTCCACTGGGTCAAGATGGGTGACGACGAGAGTGTGCATCTGCGTTTGCGCGTACGCTTGTGCACCTTAATATTTCCTGCGCACTTGACTGTTTCTGAAGGACTCCGATCATACACAAAGTCCAGTGGCGATGGGTTGAGGTAGAGAGGTCCGGTTAGATGCAAGCCGGGCTTTGTCTGATGCCTGCACACTGGCGACCCTGGGGGCGCAGTATGCGCCGTGGTCGCTTTCGCTCTGCAATGAGGTGACAGAGAGGATCCGGCAGCACCCAGGGTGACAAAGCAGCCCTATTTAGGGAGGCACTGCTTTCCCCGCTTAGCCGGGGAGGGGGCTAGAAAAGGTGCCCTAAAGAAAGCTCACCCCCCCAACAAGGGATGGTAGTAACCGCGGCTGCCTCCGCATCTTTTGAATCGCGGTCGACGCAACATAAGAAACAAGACTGTCCAAAAGCAAAAAATGACATTCGGCGCGTGGAACGTGCGAACGCTTCTTGACTGCAAAGAGAATGCCTGTCCGGAGAGAAAGACCGCGATAGTAGCTCGGGAACTCGGCCGATACAATGTAGATGTGGCTGCTATCAGCGAGACACACCTTGCCGACGAAGGAGAGCTGGTAGAAAGCGAAGGAGGTTATACTTTCTTTTGGAAAGGTACAGATTCTTCCGAGCCCCGAAGGTCGGGGGTCGGATTTGCAGTCAAGAATAGTCTTGTTACTACGCTACGGGAATACCCCGTCCATATTTCGGATCGCGTTACCACACTGCGCCTCCACCTCGACAATGACAACTACCTAAACGTCATCAGTGTCTATGCTCCGACGCTAGACAAATCTGATGAGATTAAGGATAGATTTTATGAGGAAGTGACACAATGTCTTGACCGCATAAGTGCTAGGGAGCAGATCCTTCTACTAGGCGATTTTAATGCCAGAGTTGGATGTGACTTTGAGGCTTGGCCTAATGTACTGGGCAGACACGGAGTCGGCAATATGAACAGCAATGGTCAGCTGCTGCTTAGCTTGTGTGCACAATATGATCTCGCAATCACGAACACTATGTTCAGGCTACCTGCCAAGCACAAGACGACATGGATGCACCCGAGATCCAAGCATTGGCACTTAATTGACTATGCGATTGTGAGGCATAGGGATGTTTCCCAGGTCCAGGTCACTCGTGTCATGCGTGGTGCGCACTGTTGGACGGATCATCGGCTTGTTGTCATCAAGCTATCTCTCTGCCTTCGTCGTCCTCGAAGATCCGGCAAAGAGAAACCTATGTGTTTTAATATTGACAGACTAGAAGATCAAGAGGTAAGGAAGAAATATGCCGAATTCTTATCTTGTGCGCTTCCATCGTCTATGGATGAGAGTCTGAATGTCGACGCTCTCTGGAAATCTCTATCCTCTCATATTCTTGTCACAGCCGAAACCACGCTCGGTCTAGCGGTCCGTAAAAATGAGGACTGGTTTGACAGAAATGACAGTGTTTTGACGGAGGCATTGCACAAACACCGTCGTCTCTTGCGAGAGCACCGAGGAGAGCGTCTAGATGGAGACAAGACGAAGTGAACTGGAGTTGAGAAGATTATGCCGGGAAACCAAGGAAAGGTGGTGGCAGAACAAGGCTCGTTATATGCAGTGGCTCGCTGACTCAAACCAGCTCGGAGAGTTTTATGGGGAGGTCAGAAAGCTAATCGGTACTAACTCCCATGCTAAGATACCGCTAAAGTCAGTCGATGGTGAGTGTCTTCTAAAAACTAGGGAGGATGTCCTGAACAGATGGGCTGAACATTTTAATGCTTTGCTCAATGTAGATCGTACAGCAGATCTAACGCACATTAGCTTAATACCTCAGCTCTCCACGCTTATAGAGCTGGATGAGCCTTTATCGCGTAACGAGGTAGTTCTTGCCATCAAACAGCAGCAGAATAAGCGTGCGGTCGGCAGTGACTCTATACCGGGTGAGTTGCTGAAGTACGGAGGTGAGAAGTTGCACTCGTCAGTTTGGGCACTTTTTGTTCGTATGTGGGAGGATGAGCATGTTCCCTCTACTTTTAAACTTTCACGCATTACGGCCCTCTACAAGAACAAAGGTGACCGTGCGGATTGCGACTCTTACCGTGGTATTTCGCTTCTTTCAGTTCCTGGAAAAGTCTTTGCCAGAGTTCTCTTGAACCGCCTTATAAAGCTTTCTGAAGAGATCCTCCCGGAAACCCAATTTGGCTTCCGTCCTAATCGGGGTACCTGTGAAGCCATCTTCTCATTGCGTCAACTACAGGAAAAAAGCAGAGAACAGGGACAAAGGCTGTACTTTTGCTTTGTTGACCTTGAGAAGGCGTTCGACAGTGTCCCCCGTGAAGCTTTGTGGGTGGTGCTAAGAAAGTTAGGGTGCACGGATAAATTCGTTCGGCTCCTGAGGCTCCTGCATGACGATATGGAGTGTTGCGTCGCTGTGGATGGCGAAGAGTCTAGCTTCTTCTCCGTTACCTGTGGGGTGAAGCAAGGCTGCGTCCTAGCGCCGACACTCTTTGCGCTCTACTTTGCTGTGGCTGTCCGTGACGTCTTGCAGAGGCAGAGCTCGTCGAATGGAATTCGCATCCGTTTCCGCACCGACGGGAGTCTCTTCAACTTGGCCAGATTTAAGGCTCGCACTAAAGTCTAGTACGCTGTGATCACCGAGATCATGTATGCGGATGACTTGTGTTTCATTGCGGAATCCCCTGGTAACCTACAGCAACTTGTGACCGACTTTCACGAATCCTGCTGCAAGTTTGGACTGAAAATCAGTGTCAAAAAGACCGAAGTAATGTCACTAGACATCCATGGTCGTGAGACACTAACTGTCAGGCTTGGGGAGGACATACTGAAACAGGTAGATAAGTTCCGCTACCTGGGGAGCACAGTAACTTCTACGTGTGACCTTGACGTTGAGCTGATTGGTTTGGCTTGATTGGTATAAGAACACTAGAAAGAAAGGCTTTTGGAAAAAAACTGTACAGTTTACTGATGGAACATTGTTTTTATAACATAAATGATTTAATACAATATTTTAAAAATAATAATGTTTAGATTATTTAATTAAGTAATTTGACATCGACACATATTAATATTTGATTTAATTTTTTGACATTTTAATGGAATGCTTGTTTTGTTTGTAATTTATTTTCGTGCTTAATATTCGAATGCTGAAATGCCAGCCAGACATGTAAAGAACTGTACAGTTAACTATGGGAACATTGTTTTTATGACATTAGTGAATCAATACAACATTTTAAAATTCATACTTTTTAGATAATTTAGTTTAGTAATTTGACATTGACACACATTGTCATTTTTTTTCCCAATATTTTTCAGTACGGCTTCTTTTATATTTGTAATTTATTTTTGTGATTAATATTTGAATGCTGAAATTCCAGCCGAACATGTAAAGAACTGAATTTGTATACTAACAGCTTATCAACTCATGTTTTATCAAATAAATGATTATCTTATCTTATCTTATCTTATCTTATCTTATCTGAACAGCAGAATCGGTGCCGCTGCTGCGGCATTTGGTAAGCTGGATGCAAAGGTCTTCCGCTCACATGACTTGACATTGGCGACAAAGATCTCTATATATATGGCTGTGGTGCTTCCTAACATCTTGTACTCCTCTGAAACGTGGACCGCATACCGTCGTCACATCCGCACATTAGACCGATTCCACCTAAAATGTCTTCGCAAAATCTTGAAGATCAGCTGGTCCGATCGCATACGGAACACCGAAGTTTTGCGAAGAGCCAAAGTGAATGGGATCGAAGTCTATATTATGCGACGACAACTTCGTTGGGGCGGCCACGTTTCAAGGATGGCTGAGAGACGGGTGGCTAAGCGCATCTTTTACTCGGAGCTGGAGGAGGGCAAGCGAAAGCACGGCGGGCAACTTCTCAGGTATAAAGATGTGCTTAAGCGCCACATGAAGAGCTGCAACATTGACCCGTTTCTGTGGGAGAAGCAGGCGGCCGACCGCCCTGTGTGGAGATCTTTCGTAGTTAAGCAAACAAGTGATTTTGAATCCCGTCGACTTGTGGAACTCGATGTCAGACGGGATGAGCTGAAAGCCCGCCCACCAGCGGCTATTACGTACAAGTACGTGAATGGTGTGCTTTCTTGCCCGTCGTGTGCACGGGTCTTCGCAAATAAAATCGGCTACGCGAGCCACTTGCGAGCACACCAACGTATTCGACGGAGCTGAAACAGTCGCCGTGGTCGAAACCGGCCGGGAGAGTATATATATATATATATATATATATATAGGCTGATTATAATAATAATAATAAGCCCCCAGGGCAGCTTGTGGCGAGCTGAATGGGAAGTGACGTCCCTTGGGTCCCATATCCCCGAGAGTCGGACAGGCCCCTCTCTCCGGCTTGCCTTGATTGGCCGGCTGGAGTGAACACTGATCAGGGGCCGCAGGACTCTCACCTCTGGCTTGCCTTTACCGGCCGTCCATAGTGGGGAGTCAGAGCTATATCCTCGCAGGGTGGAAGTGAAATATGCATAATACGCGAGTTGGCACAGTGGCTGCTGACAGCCACTGGGTAGAAAGCGGCGCACACCTCTCCACACCCTGAGCCGCTCACGCAATGTTGTCCCCTTGTCGCTCTGTGCGAGCGGCCGTTTTCGGGGACCCATATTGTGAGCTGGCGAGTCACCACCTGTCCATTTTTTCGTGTTTTTTAACATATGATCAGGGCAGGTGCCATAGTCACCTCCATAGTCTCGGTTACCAGTCCACTAGCAACTCAACGCAATAGCCCGGTTTCTTTATGTACCTTTTTCTTACAATAGTCCTACACTAACCGGGGCTTGTCCTTGGGTGCACTACTATAGTGTGAACAGGGATAATCGTCGGTTGGTGTCACATTACTTTTAACATTGTCTTATTACGTGTTGGCTTCGGCCTCACGCACGCCTTCAAAATGGTCCCGAGAATTTGTAAGAGACATACAAATAATAATAATAATTACTATGTATACATTTCTTTCTAAAGTTTCTAAACCATTGAAATTTTGTGTATATAATACACTATATATAAGGTGGCTATACACTAACTGCAAAAGGTTGCGCCCAAGGACACTAGCGCACGCTTTACTTTTATCATGTAATGCGTATGGTAGATAGATAGATGTTATTTTTTTCTTAAGTATTATTATACTTAAGGACCCAGCATACGCAGAACATAAGTTATTTTGTTCTAGAATGATTTTATTTTATGTTGTATTTTGTGCAGGTGCAAATAAACTTGAAGATGTATCCTCTGGCTCCAAGGGCATCAACACTTCTATTCAAGACAAAACGAGTGTGGAAGACAACAGTAAAAAAAAACACATTTTCTTGCTAGATTTATGGAGGTTTTTGGGTCTGAGGAAGATTTGCCAAAAGAGAGTTCACAGTCAAATAAAAGAAGATCAGATTCCAGTGATGCCGCACCGTCGCGGAAAAGGAAGAAAAATGTAGCCATCCAAACGAGTTCCGATGAGGAACTCAATAGGGAATGGGAGAAAGGTAGAGAGAAGCTATTCGTAGGCTCACCGCTCATATTCAGGTTGTGTCGGTGTCAGGACCATGTTTATCCTGGTTCTTTTTCTGTTATGATCCTTGATTCCTAGAAATTTACTTTGCTGTGGTAAAAATTCCGAACATCATTGAATCGTTAACTTTGAATAGGATTTCCTCTTGCAAAATGCACAATCATTATTTATTACTGTTATTGTTAACAGCGATAACCTTATATATCGCTTTTTTTATTTACTCGAGCAATATATAAGTAGATAATTATAAGACAGTACCGACTTGGAATGATGTACTGTATAATTGACGAGATTAATACTTTTGAACGAGTTTTGAATATGCTAAGTACCTGCACATATTTGACCGAATTTGGAACCTACTAGGTGTTTACGACTATTTCATTCCTTTATTGTGTAACCAAAAACTGGTAGATAGTTCACATATCTGTCGCCACAGGCAACAATATGGGGTTGTTCAAAAAAGAAGTGTACAGGTTTTTTAAGGGTCGGCAACGCGCATGTGAGGTATTTAGTAAAACAACCGTTCGGACCAATGACTGGTTTATTACTGGAACATGCAGGTACAGCGTCAACAGTCAATACATATCACTCCTCCCACATTATTCTGGGAACCTGACAACAAAACAGACAATATTTTAGACACAAGTATCTTCAAAGAGATAGGTACATTATTATACTTCTTCTTTCTTCTTTATCCTCGCCTCATCCTGTTACGCGGGGTCGGCTTTCCTAATCTTGAGGCGCCACTTTGATCGCTGATAAGCGTCGTCACTGGACAGGCCCAACTCCTTCATATCTCTTCGGACATTCGTCAGCCAGGTAGTTACTGGCCTGCCCCTTCCTCCCTTTGCTGCAGCCACGAAGAGGCGCTTCTTCACTACGTGATTTTCGGGTCTACGCATCACATGTCCGAACCATCTTAGTCTGGATTCCTTTAGCTTCTCGGTAACTGGTGCCACTTTGAAGGTGCCCCGAATGTATTCATTTCGGACTTTATCTTTAAGGGTAACTCCTCCTGCCCAACGAAGCATACGCATTTCAGTAGTGTGTAGTTTTTGCTCGTGTATTTGCTTCGTAGCCACTACCGTATAGTAGAACTGGCCTAACGGCAGTTTTATATACCTTGCCTTTAGTTTTCATTGGCATTTTTGGGTCACACAAGACCCCTGTTAGTTCGCGCCATTTATTCCATCCAGATGTTATTCGATGCGTTATGTCGGCTGTAATCGTGCCATCCTCAGCAATAACAGAACCTAGGTATTTGAACTTGTTTACTCTTGGTAGGATTTCTCCATCAAGCTTCAGCTCAGTGTGTGTCGTGCTAGATTTGTTAGCGCTGAAGTTGAGCACCATATACTCGGTCTTGGTTCTACTTATGCGCAATCCGTTTGGCTCCAGAGATCGCCTCCAATGATCTAAACTATCCTGTACTTCTTGTTCATTGTCTGATATCAGAGCCACGTCGTCAGCATACAATAAGTTCCACGGTAAGGGTTTCTGGATTCTCTCGGTGAGGGAATTCATGATGGTATTGAATAGTAAGGGTACATTATTATACTTATAACTATTTATAATTAACCCTTTTAGTTCTAGGCCTTAAATTACATCGGCGCGGAACCGAATCCCCTTTGTTCTTGTAAAATGGAACAAGGTAGCTTTGCCGCCAGGCCTCAGGAATAGATTTGCTTACCAGTATTATGTTAAAAAGTTTAGTGAGCCACTCTACTGCCAATGGTCCCAGAGCCTTCCAAAGATCGGCAGGAATTTCATCAGGACCTAGCGCTTTTCGATTTTTCATTTTACTAATGGCTTGCTTAACTTCGTGAATAGTAACCTCGCCAGTTGGGCCTTGAACTGGTGGCAAGGGATTAAACTCACTCACTCATTACACTATGGAATCGATATAAGTATGTTTCAATTAGTTATCAATTAAGGTATTTCTTACTGAAAATATTTCAGTTACACATAGATAAGATTTTCGAGAATGATGGCAAGACTTTCGTGATACCATCATGATAACATCATGTTCCGGTCCGATTCGAACTTAAAAATAAGTCAAAAATTTCCTAAAGATATGATATGGATTAGATATGTCAGTGTCAAAAGTGACCTTTTTGTTTGAAGAAAGGTATCTTAAAGTTCGAATTTTAGAGCGTTTTAAAATCAATGACACGTTTGAGTTATTACAGGTAGCAAACGGGCGGATGTGGCTGCGCATGGACAGGACAGGTGGATGGTGAGGCAGTAGTCAGAGTCAGAGCCCGCATGGACCGCCTTCCAGTGCAGCTGGCAGGTCACTAACCCCCTCACTGGAAGCTTAGTCAACGTTGAATTTCTTTATATACTTAGAAATTTTCAGATGACCGAAAAGTTAAACGAGTAGCGACTACTAAGGACACAAGTATTTATAACTATAAAAAGGTAATTGGAAAACCCTGTTATATTTGTACATTGACTATCTATCGACCCTTTTTAATAAACTTTGATGTTATCTTGGTAAGCCTTGAGAATTTATTGCGACGACTAAGTTCACTAATTGGATACTTGGCTTGTTAAAACAATTGGTCTACTTGAGGACTCGGTGCACGTATGTACATACTATACATAGGTAGGTACAAAATGCTTATTCTTAGAATGTTAATATATGAATTCATGTGGATTGACATGCCTGCAATTTATAATGTAATTTGTATTATGGAATAAATAAATTTAAATATACCCGTTTATTGGTCGGTGTAATGCTGTTTGGGAAAAAAGGAATTTACAGTTTCTGGTATTGGCTATAAAAAAACTAGAAACAACATAATAATTGTCATATATTTCATACCAGCGTTTTATAATCGGTTCTCCCCAAGGTTATAGATGAGTCAGAAAGGGTCATCTTGGGCCTGTCTACCCGGCTCATGCATCTTGTGTTTGTATTAAATCCCACTTATCCTTTAGCCGCCAATAGATCTTCTAAATTGTTATAGACAAGGTTGGTAGGTAATTAGCCGATTATTGACACATTCAAGCTATGTAAAATTGTATAGTTGGAAATACGTAATTAATTCATTGAAAGCCCTGCTTACAAATGTGTCTATATGTGAACAGCTGTGTATATTGCGCGCATGACTGTGGCATTTATGCCAACCTGTTTATAAGTTATGCAATTCAAGTGGAAACATATAAGTATGTAGTAAGTGGTATGCGGCCGCTGTCATCCGCATAGCAATGGATATTGCTAGTCAATAGCATATCATTGATATGAAGGATGAACAGTGTAGGTGACAGTACAGATCCTTGGGGTACGCCGGCGTTAATGGGCCGGAGATCTGAGCATTGTCCGTCGATGACAACTGCAATGCTACGCCCAGATAGAAAGCTGGCGACCCATGTGCATAGCCCTTCAGGAAGCCCGTACGAGGGAAGCTTGGAAAGAAGCGCCTTGTGCCAAACCCTATCGAAAGCCTTTGCGATAGATGCGATAGCATGTTAAATATTATATTAAAACGCCAAGCCATCGGTCGTGGAGAGCTGCAGCCTGCAGTCTGCATCGGTCCGCCAATGCGTGCTTCCGATTAAGTTGCTCCTTATGGAACGAAACATGTCGACCAATTTTCGACTTAAAATACGTGAGTGACCCGTTTTAACATTTAATATGTTTTAAGCAGACTAGTCTCAATCCTAATCTTGTGACAACTTTACCTTGAACAACTTCTGGCAGTAAGCGCTCTATAACGCCCATAGATAACTCAGCCTCGCCATGGTCAATGTTCGATGAATCTGGAAGATGTAAATTTAGCTTAGGAATACTGGGACACTAATCTTAGACTTTTAGCTCTGTATATGTATCCAGCGATTCAATGGGGTTTTCTGATTTTATTCATCACAATATTCAACTACGTAGTACCTCTGGATCTTTGATATAATATTATTTTTTCTAGTCGTCGACTGTAATGGTTGAATTAAGATTTCGTATACCAAACGATAATGACTACGTACTTTTCATGTAGGGGCTCCCACTCAACTATTCATTTCGATACGCTGACCACTCACGTGTCGCCACTCTCCCATAGAAAGGACTGAAGAGGTTAGACACGCGGGGCGCGGGGTCGGGCGGAGTCGCTCGTTTATGTATTTTGTACATTTTTGTCTACTGAGACACTTACCAATTGTCATTAATTATTTAGGTTTTATAGCAAAAAAAAAAGTATTCTTTTAGATGACTCGTAGAAAAAGTATTGTATACAATAGTGATATAATCAAGCTTTTCAATCTTATACCTTACTTAGGTAACTCAGCAAGTTTCGTTGCCTAACCACGTTACTCGACTGAAAAGCTCTCTATTATATCACGATTGTCCAAAATATTATTTTATCAAGCAGATATGTCTGCGAGCCGTACTAAAAAAGGAAAATTGAAAAATTCACTGCATCGGGCAAGACTCGAATTTGTGATCTTTCAGAATACTGCTCTTAACCAACTGAGCTACAGAAGCTTACCAGAAGCGTGCGAATCTTGCTATTCCTTCCATTTTGTTTACACGCCTTAGTAAGGCGCATAGCGACATCTACCGTAAGAACGTTCTGTCTTAACGGGACCGCAGTCCCAAATTATATTGAGAATTCACCATTAACAATGTGCCAACCCATACGAGTAAAAACTAAAAGAATTATTGGAAACAACAATATTGAACTGGATATAGTTACCGCGTGCATATGTAGCGTTTATCAGGCCAGCAACTGCGGCGTTTAGTTCTGCGAGTTTCTTCGCCAGCGATTCTTTGAGTTGCTTCTCGTCCGCTGGTGACAGAGCCTTTGATGATATGGGCTGCAAAATAATGTTTTCATTCTTATTATCTACTGACTATGAAATCTAGGTACTGTGACGTTCGAAAGTTTTCAAAATTGCGTAAATTGCACATCGAAAAATTTTGGAATATTCTCATTTTTTTGTATTTCATATCGCATATTACCTATACATTTTCCATTTCCTTAATGAAAGATTCAAGAAATTTGCTCAATTAACTTATCTGGAACACACCGAAGGCCTACAGTTCCCATCAAGATCGATAACATAGAATCAATTGGCCATGTCGACACAATGATCCAGTGTCTGTTCATACCAATTGTACCGAAGACTTTCAGACGAGGGATACAAGTTTAAACAAGAAAGGAGATATATAACCCTCGCAGATCAGACAGAGAGAAGAGATGATCGATTCGGGAAAGATTATTGATGTTCTATGCTTCTCGGAAACGTTTGTTAAGTGTGGAAGTGAAAATAATATACGCTTACATGGTTACAATTTAGCTGCAACATTTTCAAGAAAAGATAAAAAACGAGGAGGGTCATGCATCTTACTTCGAAATCACATCAAATATAAATCGATAACATGGTGTAACAAACTATCTGCCGAAAAAGTATTCGAATGTTGTGGAGTTGAGTTACCTGACCAAAAACTAGTCATTTTCTGTGTATACAGAATTCCAGATAAAAAAAACCTTAACTTATTTTTCGATAAACTTGATGCGCTTTTGCATACAGTAATGAGGAGTCGTAAAATAAAAGTAATAGTCACAGGTGACTTAAATATAAATACTGAAATATCAGATAACACGTCACAACATTTAAAAAACTTGCTACTAAATTATAACTGTGATTTACACATTACTGTTCCTACACGTGGACTATCATGTATCGACCACATAGCAAGTAACATAAAAAATGCCTTAGGCTATGTCTATAAACTACACCTATCCGATCATGAAACGTGCCAAGTGCTTGAATTCGAAACTTCCGAACCACTAGAATCGTATAATAGGTTTTGGTATATTAAAAAAAGAGACTACAGCGTCGAAAATATAAATAAGTTCCTGAAATGTATTGCTAGCTTAACATGGCATGAAGTATTTAATGAGCCAGATGGTGATCTAGCTTTTAACTATTTTCACGATCTATTTGGTCTTTTTTATGGTCTATGTTTCCCTGTCCAAAGAATAAAAATGAATTCAAAATATAAAAAACCTAATTGGATCACAAAGGGTATTAAGAAATCATGTTTAAATAAAAGACATTTCAGATTCTTATACTATAAACATAAAACATCCGAATACAAATTAAATTACAAAAAGTACAGCAAATTACTTAAAGCTTGTATTACTCAATCGCAAAGAAACATTAATTATGAAGCTATGTTTAACTCCAAAAACAAGAGCAAAACAACATGGAATATGATCAAGGATAAAAGAGACTGTTCAACCTTTGAAAGTATTGAGTCGGTTAACGTGAATAACAGATTAATAAATAACCCCGAAGAAATAGCAGAAGCATTCAGCTCCCATTTTCTGAATGTGACTTCAGTTAAAACAGCTAAAAAGCCGAATACAGGTAACATAATACCTGTAAGCGCTAGTATTTTCATCGCTCCTTGTACCGCGGATGAAGTAATTAAACACATAAAATCACTTAATAATACAAAAGCCGTAGGTTTTGATGGCATATCAACTCAAATCATAAAATTAAGTGCAAATCATATAGCTCCTATACTAGCGCATATGATAAATGAGTCTTTTAGTCAGGGGAAATTTCCCACAAAATTAAAACAGTCAATAGTAAAACCGTTATATAAAAAAGATGACAAAGAGAATATGAATAATTATCGGCCTATAACACTTATTTCGATCTTTTCCAAAATCTATGAAAAAGCAATGCATCACAGAATTACTGAATTTTGTAATAAGCATAAACTTATCTCTGAAGAGCAAAACGGCTTTCAAAAAGGAAAATCAACCGCTTTAGCTTGCTATTCATTAATAAGAAATATAACTGAAGAGATAGATAAGGGTAAACACTTAACAGGTGTTTTCTTCGACATGAGCAAAGCGTTTGATTTTGTGAATCATCATATCTTGTTGGCTAAGTGTGAAAAATATGGACTAAGAGGAAATGCCTTAGAATGGCTTAAAAGTTATCTTTCACAACGAGAACAGTGTGTAGAGTTAAGCAGAATAGACGACAATAATGAAGTAATTCAATACAGGTCATCACAAAAAATTAATGAGTCAGGTGTGCCACAAGGCAGTGTATTAGGCCCGCTGCTATTTTTACTATATATAAATGACCTTCCAAGAGTATGTAATCATAAGACAGTCTTATTTGCAGATGACATTTCAATCGTAATTTCTAATGACATTAATGATATTGCTTTTATGAATAATATAAATCTTGCTATTGATTCTATATGTAATTGGTTGGGACACAATAATTTGTTAGTAAACATAAATAAAACGAAATACATTCAGTTCTGCAATATACGAACACAAACTCCGAAGTTAAATATTAAATGTAGAGATGAAATTATTGAAGAGGTTAATGTCACCAAATTCTTAGGTATTTTGGTAGACAGTCATTGTAATTGGAGGTACCATATAGACAACATTTGCACCAAATTAGAAAAATTTACATATGCCTTAAGACAACGAAACCGGGTTGCTGGTGAAAAAGTAGCCCTAACAGCATACCATGGTTATGTTGCATCTCAATTACGGTATGGTCTAATAATTTGGGGCAATGCGAGTTATATAGGGCAAGTGTTCTTAGTTCAAAAGAAATGTGTGAGAGCCATAAGTGGGAAAGGACGTCTGGAACCATGTAGGCCATTGTTTAAAAAATTTAACCTTTTGACCCTCAGTGGACTATACATTTTTGAAATCGCAATATTTGTATACACAAATTCTCACATATATACAACGGTTAGTACACACCCTAAGCTCCGACCAAGAGATCCTACAAAATTAGTTATGCCGAGATGTAGAAGCGCGTTACAGAGGAAAAATTGTCACTCTATGTCAATAAAAATATTTAACAATTTACCTCTCGTAATAAGACAACAACCATCGATAACCCAGTTTAGGCGGCATCTATTTACATGGTTAAAAGAAAAATGTTTTTATACAATGAATGAATTTTTAGAATCTGATAACGAAGAATAAAATGTAATCCTTATTTACTTATGATATTTAAAATGAACAATATGATTGAAATTTGTAGTATAATGTTGTATTAATTTTTAAATTATTTCATGTTTGTAAGTACTTATACTAAATATAGTTGTTAGTGTGTATAAAAAAATTTTTGCATGCTTATTATTAGCTAAGTGTGTGATCTAATTTTACATATGTAAAGATGACCATTAATGTTTACCACACTTAATGCAAATAAATATATTTAATTTAAGACGTCCACACCATCACCGTACCTATCTGTGTGTATGGTAAAACTGTACCTACACTACTTGTCGTGCTACCAGGACCCAGCAATACGAAAACTTACTTAGGAGTGGACTATATAACCGACTCTCTGATGGTCGTCAATATTCCTCAGCTCACATGTCGATTTTTAGATGAGCCTTCCAAAGTTTTCGATTTGATCCAGGAAGACATAGGAGAAACGCTTATTAGTCAAATAGTATCTGATGTTGCATTGCCAGAACTACTCTCTCCAACTTTGTCGATTCCAGAGAAATGCATGACTCCAAAACAATCTACATCAATGACTGAAATGAGTCTTGAGCGTCCATATGGACCTTCCTTCAGTATTGGGTTAACCGTGTCCCCAAAGATGGCCGTTAAGCGACAGCTTGAGCCGCAACTAGCTGATGAAGCCCCTTCTACCTCTGCACAAAGCATGAGTACTAGCCAGCTACCACCTGAAGAGATTCGTAAGAGTTATGGACCTCTAATACCGATTGAACTGCGCACTCCACCTAAACGTCAACGTAATGTTCTGCTCGATGGTTACTCTCCTATTATAGATGCCCTAAAGCAGGATGCGATGAGAGCTTTTCAGGAAGATGACATAAAGTTATCACCTGTTTCCAGGAATCTTTTTGGATCTCCGAGCACAGATATTGCTTCTATTGACATAGCTGAACGAGTTCTCAGCTCTGAGGAAGATAAGCAGTTGAACGAATTGATAAGTTAACATGAAGACATTTTTATTCCAAACGGAAAACCAACTACACAGACAGAGCATGTGATCGACACTGGAAGTCATCGACCCATCTCTGTGCCACCGTATCGTTTACCGCCTGCAAAAACTGAAATACTGAAAGCAGAAGTCAGTAAAATGCTTGAAGAGGGGATAATCAAACCATGCCAGTCACCATGGTCCGCACCTGTTGTTATGGTTCCTAAGAAGGATGGAGGAACAAGAGTTTGCGTCGATTATAGACAACTGAACGCTATTACAACACCTGACGTGTATCCCTTACCTCGCATTGATGATCTATTGCACAATGCTAAACGAACGCCTTTCATGTCTACCATAGACCTGCGTGCTGGCTATTGGCAAATCAAAGTCAAAGATGAAGATCAAGCCAAAACTAGCTTCGTCACGCCATTTGGCATGTATATGTTTCTCCGCATGCCATTCGGACTCCGAAATGCACCAGCCACATTCCAGAGACTCATGGATGGTTTCCGCATATCTTTGAGTCATATAAAACTCCTGGTTTATCTCGATGATCTCATCATTATGTCTACATCGTTTGAGCAACATTTAAAAGATCTTCAAGATGTATTCGCTCGTTTGAAGGAGTATAACCTAACAGCGAATAGGGAGAAGTGTAACTTTTGCGTCGCAAAGATTAAGTATCTTGGCCATTACATCACAGCGGATGGACTGGAACTCGATCCAGACAAGATCAGTTCAATTTTGAAGATGCCCGCGCCTTCTAATCTTAAACATTTATTGTCATTTATACAAACGTGCTCATGGTACCGAAGATTCGTGCCAAACTTTGCTAAAGTTGCTGAGCCTCTCACACGCTTAACAAAGAAGAACACAGAGTGGAATTGGAAGAGCGAACAGCAGACTGCGTTTGTGACCTTGCGAAAACTCCTAGTTTCAGCTCCAGTTTTGGCACAGGCTGATGATTCTAAGCCTTATACAATAAAATCAGATGCTAGTAGCTATGCCATCGGTGCAGTTTTAGTGCAGGGGGAGGGGGATCAAGAACATCCCGTCGAATACGCTAGTCGGTTGTTAGGATCGGCCCTTTGACTCGGCCATTCAAAAACCTTCACTTTTTTTCCGTTTCAGGATAGCCTGGATATGTGTGGATTTGTGCTTAGGGTCGTTATCGTGCTGAAAAACCCAGCGAGGTGGCATATTCTCTCTGGCATAAAGTATTAAGTATGTTTTCGTACACAAAGCGATCCATTACCCCGTCAATTCTAACGAGAGGGCCGACCCCGTGGTATGAAAAACATCCACAAACCATAACATTACCACCACCATGCTTTACTGAGGATACCTGGTATCGCACATCGTGACGTTTATTGTGGGGACGTCGCACATACTTAATGCCATCCGATGACATCAAATAAAATTTGCACTCGTCACTCCATAGTGTTTTTGACCATTCACTACTTGTCCACGATTTGTGACGAAGAGCGAACGCTAATCTTGATGTCTTATTTTTTGTGTGTAACACCTGCTCTATAAAACGTCGTTTAACAATAGAAACATGGATATCTATATTGTAGATTAGATT
Organism: Cydia pomonella; assembly: GCF_033807575.1. NCBI lineage: Eukaryota > Metazoa > Arthropoda > Insecta > Lepidoptera > Tortricidae > Cydia > Cydia pomonella. The sequence continues at coordinate 187,996 of NW_026907866.1, forward strand.
AGATTAGATGATTTATTTCATGAAAGACAATTACATAATACATTTGCATTGATGTCAAAAATATAAAAAATTCTATCATGATCGTCAAAATAAAATAAAAATGAAAATAATAACAATACTAATGAAATAAAATTATAGCTCCGATAAGGATTGTTAATAGTTTATGGTTGTAACACATATGTACAATGTGACAGTCATGTATACACATATATACATGACTGTCACTTTTATTTATTCCTTATCAACACGTACGTTTCCAGCGCGAATAATAGTCAAACGCTCGTTTTACCTCAAGTCGGACAACTGCCTTAGGTTGAGCGGTTATCTTCGAAACTACTCACGTGTACAACTTTAGCTCCCCTTTCTGTTTTCCGTGGAGAACGACAAGTCATTAGCAACAAGCGGGTGGTCACAAGCGATAGCGGTTTAGGTTAAAATATCTTATTTATCAATTAGATTTTTTTAACTTGCAAGATTTGACCTGTACAAACATAGTCACATACATACATACATTGAAAATTAAATATGAGTAATTTTTTTTCTAAGAACATAAAAACAACCAATATGAATATTACCAATGTGACGACCTGTCTGGTCTAGTGGATAGTGATCCTGCCTATGAAGCCAATGGTCCCGGGTTCAAATCCTGGTAAGGTCATTTATTTGTGTGATGAGCAATTGAGCACGAATATTTGTTCCTGAGTCATGGGTGTTAACTATGTATTTAAGTATTTATATAAATATGTATTTTATATATTATATTTATCATCATTGAGCTTACTGTGGCAATTCGAAATAATCGAGCCCTGTTTTCGAAGTTACTCCAATGCATCTTACTTCTACGTTTCAGCTTTCTGAACTTCTTCATCTGCCTCGCGTTGTCCCGACATTTTGCCACGGCTCATAGGCGCCTGGGGTCCGCTTGGCAAGTATTCCCAACACTTGGCGTAGACACTATAGTTTTTACGAAAGCGACTGCCATCTGACCTAGAAGGGTAAACTAGGCCTTATTCGGATTAATCCGGTTTCCTTACGATGTTTGCCTTCACCGAAAAGCGATTGATGAATATTAAATGATATTTCGTACATAGGTTCCGAAAAACTCATTGGTACGACTCGGGGTTCGACCTTTGGATTGCAAGCCACACGCTCTTACCGCTGGGCCACCAGCGCTTCATCGATGAATTCTTAACAACGATGAATTCATAACGTTATCGATCTGCAAACTGAGACTTAAAATCCTCTAAAAGCTTCTCCCTCGTCCTTCACACTATAGATATAATATCGCCAACTTAAACTGGCAAACTTCGCCACTTTGTCCTCGCCTAGAGCGGCATTCTTATCTTGTAGTTTTTTATTTGATATAAAACAAATATTATGGGTAGACATTGGATTTTGGAGGGCAAAATTTGGTGTATTCCATTTGTCCCAGACAGGTTGTGTTGTAGGCGGGGTCACTACCAATGAGGCTAAAGAGGTCGTTTAATCATCACACTCCTACCAATAAAGCCAGGGATACACTACCCAAGCAGCACATTAGTGAATTTTGCAGCTTATCTTATAGCTTTATGTTCTAAATGAGTGGTTTAACAGTGTTTGATAAAACTTATACCTTTAAATACAACTCAAAATTGTATATGAGTTCATCCTGTCACTTGTAGTTGCTTAGGAACGTTTATTGTTTCTTCTTTATTACTTATGGTTGGGTAAAGTCGATTTTGCTACTGAAAGTTGCATGCAGGTTTTAATTGTCACTGAATAAGAAGCAATAGTGCTATATAAGGCCCTAAAGTCACTTATAAGCAACTTCTACATATAAGTGGGAACATACCCTTATTTGGAACTTTTAATTCCAAATGACTAGTATAATAGAGTAGTATATCACCAATAGTGGCTAAAGAGATAATTTTACGGCCCTTTTGGCACCTAAAGTGATTGCAACTTTAAGGGCTAGAAATACTCTTATTGCCACTCCAACGCATAATTAAGTCTCAATAGGAGGTTCTTGAAAACCAAAAGCAGTTATTTTCACTTATTTCAAACCACTAACGATCTAACAGTTCCAAAATTAGGTCATATACATAATATCCTATCAAAAACATTTTCATGAAAATGTTGCCAAGACGAAACCATAAGGCTCGCACTGTCAAAATGTTATCAGATTTCTCGTAGAGACAAGCTTCTAACTTTACAAGCCCTAACTTCAGAAACTCTACAACAAGAGTCAAAATATGTGGCATGGCCGTTTCACTACCGTCACATGGGCGTAAGGTGCAAAATTTATTCACTAAGTATGTAAGTGTCTTCTTTGTGTATTGTCATAAGCATGCCAATCTTCCATCCCCTAATATAAATGGTAAAGTAAGTAGAGTAAATACACTTTATTGGACGTCAGAAGAAAAATTCAGTAACAGATTTACAATGTAAATAAAGGTAGCAACAGCGTTCTTATCGCTGTGAGCGATCTCTTCCAGACAACCTTAGGGTAGCAGGATAAAAAGAACAAGAAGCTTTAGTGACAGGTAGTGCACGAATACATTACAGGAATAAGAAGATTACACATTACAATGAAATACATACCAATGGGTACAACCAAATAGTTAAATATTTATCACATACATATATAATGGTTGGGGGAAATTTACTATTAAAAATCCCGAAATACGTATCTGGGGGCATCTTTTATACAATCTTCTTTTTTTACTGATCCCCCTACAAACTTTCCTCTATTCCCCCTAATGGCCTTTTCCTTCCCTTTTCACCTTTACGGGTGATTTTGGGGTTGATAACTATTCTATATCCTTCCCTATAGGAAAAACTATCTATACACTAAATTTCATCTAAATCGGTTCAGCGGTTATTGATTCCCCATACAATTTCTTTTGTTGTTTGTATACTAATACAATGCTACATACCAAATTTTTGCTTCCTAGGACTTCAGGAAGTACCCCAAGGGTTTTGGTGATCATCAGTGAGTCAGTGACGAAAACGGGGTTTTTCCGATACGAACAAAATCTTAAGTATGAGAGCTATGCATCTGAATTGTTTTACTTAATAAGTCCACTATTGACATTATATCCCGAGAATTTGGTTTATCTGGTATAATCCAAACCCAAGTTATGAGGGTTGAAAAAAACGACGAAGCGCTTTTAGAAAAGGTAGGCGATGCGCTTCGCTTTGCTCGTCTTGGCGGGGGCACTACCCTGCCCCCAGATTTATTTTTCCTATTGTGGCGCCTCCTCTGTCAATAGCATTCACTGCTTTGCCACTCGCAAGAGACAAATAAGTGATTTTCAGACCGGATAGTTCTAAATAGAGAACAAATAAGTAAAAATAAACACTGTAAAATATTTTTTGTTCCGCCATGTTTACAAATGGAGTCCTTGAAAATGAATTATTTTAAACAGAATTTTATCACACTGACGCATAATCACAGACCTTTGATAGTTGTGACGATGTTACTTTAACATTGTACGTAACCTACAATCATTAGGTCAAGTTTTTAACAGTTTTATTTCTTATCAGTATCAATTCCTCATTTGATTTAGCACTCTCCTTTTAAATATTCCGGGATCAAATCAAAGGCGCATCGAAATTTACAAAGAAACCATACTATAGTTTCACAGTAAAAAATCATTCGCAAGGATTTTGTGCTTATTTCAATTCCTGTATAACGTGAAGTTTTCATCACTTTACCAAATAGATATGTACATCCAAAATTAAAATGGCAGATCACATTCACTTTTAAAAAACACAACTTATTGTCTTAATTGTTGCCACGCCACTCAAAGGAAATTGGGCGTCTCATTTATCACTCCTTGACCGAACTGAAATTGTAATACATTCATTCGTTCAATATAAATCGTTCACTGCGCATAACTGTCACCCATAGTTCTAATTGCCACTTAAGGTAATCGAGAGATCTCTTATGGATTCAATTTAGAACCAAAAATAGGCTGCAATTTTTCTCCTTTTTGGTCTATATTGGGTCTATATGGGTTCTGTCCACCTATATAGAACTTAGTCATGGCTATATATTTCACTTAAGTATCTAAATAGATATGATATACGAGCTATTTCCCACCCCGTGTGCTACTTGGGTAGGAGCCAAATGTCCCACAGACTTGACACATCTGGCAACAGCGCGCGACACTTGTCGCCAGCGACGTGGTGCGACGTTGCCGGATTTCGCTCGACATGGCTACAAAGTTTTCTTTGAAAATCCAACACTATTTCAAATTTTCTTTGGTATTACTTTTTTATACGCAGATTTTTTACTGATTGGTGAGGATCAGGGATGTCACGAATGCCGCATTTTTTACATTCGCGAATATGAATGCGAATCCAAATGTTAGGGAATATGTAGTTGTTATTATCATTCCTAATTAGAAAAAAATCTGTTAGTACATAAACCATATATTCCCTTAGAACGGGATGTTATAGTGTTGAGAAATGATGTCTACTGTTCTAAATGCATTACTTGAAAACAGTTTGCGAACACTGTCTATACGCGAGTCGACGAGACAGGACACGACTTGCGCACATGCATTCGCAAAACATTAGCTTCATTTGATGGGAATGCGAATATCGATGCGAATGTTTAAAATAATGCTAGTTTTTCATTGTGTCAATAACGTACCAAAAAATCATGGAGAATGGACAATATTTAGAAGTGGAAAAACGTTTTCTCTTTTTGCATGGACGATCATGTAATATACTCTCAAATCAAATAATATTGAGAGATAACTTCCTTCCTCACTGGCTCAGTGACCCAAACAGGATCTTGGCCTCTGACACAAGAGAGCGCCACTCTGCCCTATCCTGCGCCAGAGATAACTTAAGAGTATAAATTACTCTCAAGTCTCAAATCCTCATAATTATGCTTTATTTTTTTTATCCGAATTAATTCCCTGCCATGCATAATCCGGTACCGGATCATCAATATAACGTTCAAAAATAAACCTCAAGATATAGATACCTGGCGACCGGTTTGGCCTAGTGACCCTGCCTACGAAGCTGATGGTCCCGGGTTCAAATCCTGGTCAAGGGCATTTATTCGTGTGATAAGCATGAATATTTGTTCCTGAGTCATGGGTGTTTTCTATGTATTTAAATATTTATATATTATATATATCGTTGTCTAAGTACCCTCAACACAAGCCTTATTGAGCTTTCCGTGGGACTTAGTCAATTTGTGTAATACTGTCCTATAATAAGTAGTTTATTTATTTATTTATTGCGATGGATAGATAACATCCACCATAATCTTCTACGTCATTTCTTTTTAATTACTTTATTATTGTGCAGATTAAGAAAAGGTTGGTACGTGGCGTATAAATAAATTGCTGCAGCGGCTAATGGTTCCACGTCCATCTTGGAAAGCGAATAGATCGCAACTGAATGTCGCCATCGTGTAGTGGCGTGTCAGCCATCGCATGGCCATCGCATGGCCATCTCGCTGGGCCAGCGCTGGGCCATCGTGAAGAGGAGCCATGAAATATTACTAGACCAGCGGTTGAACAAAAATGGGTTTCGATAATATTAAAGTTTTTTCTTTTTTGATATGTCATTGGGAGTATGTTAAATAATACTTTGGTAAAAAGTTAGAAATTTTAAGGTTGAGCTTTCGGGTATATTTGAATATTTTAATTTTTGCTAATAACTAAGTAAATATAGAATTAAAGTTACAGAAAACTTTAGCATATCGAATAACACTTCAATTTATGTACAATTTTCAGTTTTTAGAAATCTGGAACAGCTGCTTTCTGGTAAACGTAAAAACACGAGTTATTTTGTCAATATAGAATTAGAGTTGCTGATATTGCAAAATTACGATATTATCGATCAACTTAGTATTCTAGTAAAAAGTTAGACATGTAGACAATGTGCTTGTCTAGATATTGATTTCAGGTTAAGCAGTATAGCTAATATTGAATTAAAGTTTGTAGAGTTAATAATAATCGATCATCAACAATGATCTCAGTTACTAAACAAAAATTTAGAAATATAAAATCACGGCGACACTCATTACTGATATGTATGCATTCCTTGCTTATATAAATACGTTACGTTTCAAATGCGCGGCAAGTTTGCGCGCGCCGCGCGCTGTGGCAGGAGGCAGCGAACAACGGTAGTGGGGAGCGGGGTGCCCTTGACTGCGTCTACGGTCCATCAAAAAAATTCCTAAAGCGTGTTTTAAATTAATAGCAATAGAAAATTGTTATTTTGTTGTTACTATAATAGGTATTGCCCGCGGTTTCGTTCACGTAGAATTCGTTATCGCGTTACATGAATATTATTTATTTATTTAAACTTTATTGCACAAACAAAAAAAAAAACACAAATGGCGGACTTAATGCCAAAAGGCATTCTCTACCAGTCAACCATTGGGTCAAATAGAGACATAAAAAACACATTCTCATACAGATGACCACCCTTCCTTGTACCATTTTAAAAGCCAGTTGCAGCTTTTCTATCCCGATTTTTTTCAGATGTTTGGACTTGGTATTTTCCTCGCGATAGTTATTTGTTTTAAGGGGAATGTTGTTGTTAACCGCTAATGCTAATATTGATAACCGATAGTTATATAGAGATACGTTATAAGGTATATGCACCCTCATGTTATTTATTTCTGATAAGAAATAAATGTAAGACAAAATTCACAGTGATACATTTCAAGTAGGTTGCCTTGTAAGATTGCGTACGGATAGTTTTTTTGTTTGTTATTTCATCGTATGATATATCAAATGAAAGCTTATTTGAAAGTTGCCGTATTAAAAAAGTTGGTCCAGTTAATGGTCGCCTAGATTAACCGATTTTTAAATAAAATGTAGGCAACCATGGACTGGACCAACTTGTTAAAAAGGCAACCTAGTACAGTTAGTAATATAGTACCTGGACGACCGAGCTTTGCTCGGTTATAACTATTTATTGTAATATGGTGGTGATAATCTACATAAACTTAAAAAGTAAAATGTGAACTGACAATTATTATTATTTACAATCGATTTTAACCTTACAGCACTTGTCACAGAGTAACGCCATCTATTGTCGATTTCTCTTATTACATAGGTCATTTTTTTTTACTAAATTAAACTTGTGTAAAACAATAAAAATTAAAAAATTATATATAAACTTGAACATATAAAAAAAAAAAGTTAGTCACCGGGCGAGATACGAACCCGTAACACTCGTTTAGCAGTCCGCGTCTTAACCCGCTGGACCAGACGGACAGTGGCCGGCAATACGAAATTAGTGACTATATTCTGCGTCGAAAGAAAAACGCATGAAAACTCGAAAACACGCGTTTTCCCAAACATAAGACTAATCTAGATAGATTGTATACCCCCAAAAACCCCTATATACCAAATTTCAGCGAAATCGTTAGAGCCGTTTCCGAGATCACAGAAATATTATTATATATATATACAAGAATTGCTCGTTTAAAGGTATAAGATAAAATAACTTTTCTTTTGATATATCATGTGACGTTTTCGTTTACACACTAAAAGCACAGTGTAAAAAGTAACAGTGGGCCGACGCCTTTGATGTTTGCGTAAATGCCGACACCGCTCAAGGTCTCCGTACCTACCTAGGGTTATCACAGACTTACACAACTGCCCAAAAGAGGATGGAAATGTTTTTAGTTTTCATGTTGTATGATGTATGTGTACTAATTTTACAAATGACGTCCATTTTGGAAATAAAGATGGCGGACGTCACTTTTTTGAAAAAGTCGTCATGGGTGTTGTTTTCTGGGTTTTTAGGGGTGTGGATTTCAAAAATGACATCTATTTTGAAAATAAATATGGCGGACGCTACTTTTTGAAATGGGTGTCGATGTGTGTAGCCGTCATATCAACCACCTTTAATTCTAAAATGGTCTCTATTTTTGAAATCTGCACCAACAAGAACCGCCAAAATTGACGTCATTTTTGTAATTGGAACCCCGAGGAACCTCGGAGATGACACCCATATCGATTTTTAAGAAAAATTAATGTCCGCCATCTTGGATTTCAAAATAGACGTCATTTTCGTAATCGGAATCCCGAGGAACCTCGGATATGACACCCATATCGACTTTTAAGAAAAAATAATTTCCGCCATCTTGGATTTCAAAATGAACGTCATTTTCGTAATCGGATCCCCGAGGAACCTCGGAGATGACACCCATATCGATTTTTAAGAAAAATTAATGTCCGCCATCTTGGATTTCAAAATGAACGTCATTTTCGTAATCGGAACCCCGAGGAACCTCGGAGATGACACTCATATCGATTTTTAAGAAAAATTAATGTCCGCCATCTTGGATTTCAAAATAGACGTCATTTTCGTAATCGGAATCCCGAGGAACCTCGGAGATGACACCCATACCGATTTTTAAGAAAAATGAATGTCCGCCATCTTGGGTTCCATAATGGATGTCATTTTCGTAATCGGCACCCTGAGGACTTTCAAAAATAATGAAAACATCAAATACTACATGATACATATACAAACAGAAGCAAGAAACAATTTCTTGCTTTTTAAAGTCTTAAACTACTCATAATTTCTTAAAATAAGTTATAAAACATGTCCGCCATTTTGAATTTGAAAATTGATATCATAATAATGATATATTTTTGTTTACACTGAGACAAATAATTAGCACATGTCGTATGAAATATTTTAAATGTGTGTGTTTTTTTTTTTTATACTACGTCGGTGGCAAACAAGCATACGGCCTGCCTGGTGGTAAGCAGCATCCGTAGCCTATGTACGCCTGCAACTCCAGAGGAGTTACATGCGCGTTGCCGACCCTAACACCCTCCCACCTCTCGTTGAGCTCTGGCAACCTTACTCACCGACAGGAACACAACACTATGAGTAGGGTCTAGTGTTATTTGGCTGCGATTTTCTGTAAGGTGGAGGTACTTCCCCAGTTGGGTTCTGCTCTAGATCTGGAATGACATCCGCTGTGCTGTGCCAGACACAGAGCCAGATGACATTTACAATGCCCATACCTCTCTTATAATGCCTGTGCTAAAAATGTGATTGCGAACTACCTGCAATAACTATACAGTACCTGGGCGACCGAGCTTTGCTCGGTTATAACTAACTATTTATTGTAATATGGTGGTGTATAGGTGATAATCTTAACTACATTCTTTTACTAAATTAAACTTGTCTGAAACAATAAAAATTAAAAAATTATATATAAAATTGAACATAAAAAAAAAAAAAAGTTAGTCACCAGGCGGGATTCGAACCCGTAACACTCGTTTAGCAGTCCGCGTCTTAACCCGCTGGACCAGACGGACAGTGGCCGGCAACACGAAATTAGCGACCATATTCTGCGTCGAAAGAAAAACGCATGAAAACTCGAAAACACGCGTTTTCCCAAACATAAGACTAATCTAGATCGATTGTTTACCCCCAAAAACCCCCATATACCAAATTTCAGCAAAATCGTTAGAGCCGTTTCCGAGATCCCGGAAATATATATATATATACAAGAATTGCTCGTTTAAAGGTATAAGATAATTAGGCATTAAAACACTCGTGTGATCTTTTTAAGAAACTCACTTCGTTCGTTTCCTAAGCCCACACTCGTGTATTTTAATGCCTTTTATTATGTAGCAGTAACATAAACTACTAATATATGTTGAAAGTAAGTACAGGCGGCTAACACAATGGTAACAAAAGACAAAAGTTTTGAAAATGTAATTTTCATCATCGTCACTTGGCTGTACATTTGAGGGCCTATCGCGAACCACGTTCGAAGTGTTACCTCTCTGTCGCACTTGTAAATTCGTACGTAAGTATGACAGGGAGGCAACACGTCGAACGTGGTTCGCGGTAAGCCCTCTGATGCCACCTCCATTAGTCTTTTGTACGCCGGTATAGCCTTCGACTCAATGTATAATCTACACTTTTTATGGAAACGTAGTTCCTCCTTCCCGTAGAAATATTTAACTTTCCCATCACCAAGAAAGATTATTTGCTCGCAGTTATTAACTGCTCAATTCCTCGTTTTTTCTCTGTTACTAAGTCAGTACAGTACACATATCAAACATTTTTCACTCATTTTGACGTCATAATAACTTTTATTCTATAATTAAATTCATGTAATGTCCGCATTTAATTGATGTGCACGATAAATAAACAAATGAATGATTTGAAAGAAAAGACAAACAGCGCTTGCGAAGCTGAGCGGGGGGCGCGGGCGGGGCGAGGTATCTATCGCTCACTAGGTCGGCTACGATAGGCTCCCGCGCGCCGAGCCGACATGTTGACGGACCAGCGCGGCGTGGTTATGAATTTCGCGCCTTTTTAAGTTGATTTTACTATTACAATGCAAGCTACACACAGATATTTCTACCTTTCCATAAAATGGCTGCATATATTATTTTATAGTAATAGACTTATCTCTACGGACTTTAATTCAATATTAGATCTTACAGGACAAAAAACGCATATTAATTGTAAAGCACATATCCTATTCTTCTAATTTTTTGCCTTGCCTATTAACTTAAGAATTTAGATATGATATTGTGGATTTTTCAAACTTTAATTCAATATTGACAAAATAATAAGCTAATTTGAGTTTGACAAAGTAGCACGTTGATTTTTTTTCTAAAAATTTGATAGCATAAAGCTTCATACATATTATAAAAGACGATGCTTAAATTTTGTACTTTAATTCAATATTCAAAATTCATCAATAAAAATACATAAATACCTTATTTATATCTAACGCTCGTTCTAAATTTTCTTCATATATTACAAATATGCTTAAAAATATGTCCCATACCAGATAAACATCACTTTTCACTCTTTAGAATTATCGAAACTTATAGGGCAAAAATCCGGTCCCACTATTGGTCTATACGACATTTAAATAAAACGACATTCACAGAAGAGAAAGATCACAGCGATCTGCTACTAAGCAGACCAACTGGAAAATTATCTTCACTGTACAGACCAGCAATAACATCATTATATCACTGATGCTGCTTACTTTACAAGTAGGTGCTTATACTGATTATGTATGTGCCTAGTTGTATTCCTGATAGAAGTCGCGTCCAGAATGCCTGGAATGTTCCCAGCTAGATATCTTGGGCGACGTTTACCGAACCCAGTTTGTTGTTAATAAATACTAATTAATTAACTAATCAGTTCAACGCCACTGTGTAAATGTTTTGTTATCGTCGCGTCGCCAACAAAAGTAAATAATCAATAACACTATTTTGATTCACTTTAAACTTTAAATATAAACATATTCATGATTCAACAATACGATAATGGCGATTGCTCGTCTTTTTAGGGTTCCGTAGCCAAATGGCAAAAAACGGAACCCTTATAGATTCGTCATGTCCGTCTGTCTGTCCGATTCTGTCACAGCCACTTTTTTCCGAAACTATAAAAGCTATACTGTTCAAACTTGGTAAGTAGATGTATTCTATGAACCGCATTATGATGTTCACACAAAAATAGAAAAAAAACAATAAATTTTGGGGGTTCCCCATACTTAGAACTGAAACTCAAAAAATCTTTTTTCATCAAACTCATACGTGTGGGGTATCTATGGATAGGTCTTTAAAAATGATATTGAGGTTTCTAATATCATTTTTTTCTAAACTGAAAAGTTTGCGCGAGAGACACTTCCAAAGTGGTAAAAAGTGTGTCCCCCCCCCGTAACTTCTAAAATAACAGAATGAAAAATCTAAAAAAAATATATGATATACATTGCCATGCAAACTTCCACCGAAAATTGGTTCGAACGAGATCTAGTAAGTAGTTTTTTTTTAATACGTCATAAAAATTTAAAAAAAAAATTTTTTTCATCAAACCCATACGTGTGGGGTATCTATGGATAGGTCTTCAAAAATGATATTTAGGTTTCTAATATCATTTTTTTCTAAACTGAATAGTTTGCGCGAGAGACACTTCCAAAGTGAAAAAATGTGTGTCCCCCCCCCCCTGTAACTTCTAAAATAACAAATACAAATACAAATACAAATACAAATACAAATTTCTTTATTTTGCTTAAAAATGTGGTACAAAAGATGGTATAAGAATATATCGTGGTCACACACATTCCTCCAGAAACTGGCATGCAAAATTATTACAGTAAGTACCTAAATATAAAGAATCATGCATTGGTACGCATTTAGAGTACTTAAATCTAAAGTATTACTAAAATATCACAATTACAGATACATTACCTACTAGTATGTCATAGCCACAATATACAGATGCAATAACTAATCAATTATATATAAAATGTCAGATTTGCTGTCCATAGTAATCAAAATATTCGTCAACAGAATAAAAACATTCTTGAATTAGCCAGTTCTTAAGTTTACGCTTGAATAAACTAATAGGCAAATTTTTTATGTCATCATGCAAACGATTAAAAATGTCAATGGACTTACAGTATGCATTATTGCTGTACAATTGTGTCTTACGGCCAGGGCCAGCGAGACGATTTGGATACCTTGTATGAAAGTTGCATATATCTTTGAATGTTTTGAAGAGTTCTGGATGACCCTTGACGAATAAACAAACTTCATATATATAAATACATGGCACAGTCAATAAATTCAGGTCTTTGAATAGCGGCCGACAAGATGTTAAGACGTCTACATTACAGATCGCCCTGACGCACTGCTTTTGTGATAAAAGTGCGCGCCTTGCATGGCTTGAATTTCCCCAGAGGATAACGGCGTATCTGAGCAGTGAGCAAACGTAGCCATGATAGGCCTGTATTGCGGTCTGCTTGGTGCTAATCTTAGCCAATTTCCAAAGAGCATAAGCAAATGAGTTAATTTTACTGCATAATTTGTTAATATGCTCACCCCAAGAACATTTGTCATCCAAGCAGATACCTAAAAACATTGTCTGACTTGATTCTGTTATCACCTGGTCTGCAAAAGTTACAGTCAGTTGTTTCTTTTTGCCATTTCTATTTACAAACTGGACAAATGTGGTTTTTGCTATATTTACTTTAAGATTGTTCCTATGTAACCAATTTATTACATCAGCGATTGTCTTATTTATGTCATTATTATACGTTCTGTCATCATTACATGGTATGACGACCGATAGGTCATCCGCAAAAAGAATACACTCAAATTTTATCGCATTCGGTAGGTCGTTAATGTACAGTAAAAAAAGCAGGGGACCCAGGATACTCCCCTGTGGTACGCCGACCTTGTTTACTCTCGTGAAAGACCTGTAAGCCTCAATGGTGTTGACCGAGTCAATTTGAGATATTTCTACAAATTGAGTCCTAGAGTGTAAATAATCACGAAGCCATTCGTTAACTATACCTCTGATTCCGTAGAGCTCGCATTTAGCCAGGAGTGTCTCGTGGCACACAAAATCAAAAGCACGAGTCATGTCAAAAAAAACTGTCGTTACTGGTAAACTCTGGTTCAAGTAACCTAAAATCTTATTTGTCAGCGTAAAGGCAGCTAGTGATGTTGATTTGCCTTTTTGAAATCCATATTGTTCAGATTTCAATACATTAAACTTATTTAAAAATGACAATAGACGTTCGTGAAACGCCTTCTCAAATATTTTCGAGATAAGAGGTACCAGCGAAATTGGTCGGTAGTTTTCTACGCATTCCTTGCTACCTTTTTTGTAAAGTGGCTTAACCAGAGAGAGTTTTAAAGGCTCCGGGAAGACTCCACTAGTGAAAGACAGATTTACTAGGTAGCTCAGGACTGCAGCAATACTTTGTTTACACACTTTTAATATGTTAGTTTGGACTTCGTCATAGCCTGCTGAGTTAGTAGATTTTAAAGTGTCAATAAATTTGCGAATTTCATTTTCATCTGTCGGTGATAAGAACATATTAGCATTATTACAATTGATTAGTGAGATGTCAGGCTTCGGTTCAGGATTATTATTTACATTAGTCAAATTTATATAAAAGTCATTAAAAGTATTAGCAATGTCAGTAGGATTTGATATAGAATCACCTTCGACGACCAGTTTCTCTATGTTTGTCCCACCTACGTTGTTAGTGGTTATGTTTTTAATTACATCCCATGTTGCCTTACATATGTTCTTGGATCGGTGTATATGATTAATATTAGTAAGTTTTTGAGCTTGGTTTATGCAACGCTTGAGAAGCTTCGAGTAATTATTAAATTTTATTTTATTTAACAAAGAGCTAGCATGGTTTTTCGGTGTTCCGTAATAGCTGAAGCGCAGTTTTCTTTTTGTTTTAACAGAATTTTTAATACCTCTTGTAAACCACGCACTATTTTTAGGTTTGAATATGAATTTTACTTTGTTAATTGGGAAACATAATTTATAAAATAATATAAACGTGTCATAAAAGCTATTGAATGCAACTGACGCATCACCTTCAGCGTACACATCTGACCATGACAAACTACTAAGGCATTCGTTAAATTTTGCAATGTTATCTAAGCTGTAGTCTCTTTTATAGCGATACAAACTCAAGCGCGGTTTTTGTATATTACGAACACTGAATGTTAAGGTCTGGGCAGTTTCATGATCCGACAAGCCTAAATCAAGGATTTCACCTCGAGCCTCGGAAATATTTGATAATATTTGATCCAGGCATGAATCTTTACGAGTGGGGCGAAGTATATGTATTACAAAATTATTGTTATGAGCGATTCTTTTAAGTTCAGTTGAATTCACTGTGACCTTGAGCAGGTCTATGTTAAAGTCCCCAGCAATAACTATTTTATATTTTAATTTATGTTTTAACTTACTCATGAGAGTTTCCAATTTATGCAGAAAAGATGCCGAGAAAGCAGTAGGGGTTTTATAAATACAAATCACCATGCACTTTATTGATGGTATTTCTATGCCACAGCCTTCAAACACGTAGTTTTCAGCAAACTCTTTTACAAGCGACAGCTCTCGCGATTCAATGTGACTTGCGCAAAGTATGCCAACGCCACCTCGCTTTTGGTGTGACCTAGAGTAGGACGCTGCCAGCCGGTATCCAGGCACGCGCAAATCTCCTTCAGTACCTTGTCTAATAAATGTTTCAGTAAGGCATAACACGTCAAACTTCTTATTATCTTCAACCAATTCGTCTAGTGTCAATTCTAGTAAATCTCTTTTGCTCGTAAAGCCTGCTATATTTTGGTGAAGGATTGAAAATGAGTTACTTTGAGGAACGAAAAAAAGAGATATTTTTTTGTTTTGTTGTTTGTGGTGTATTAGCCCTTTCACAGTATCTCGGGAAGTGATCAGTGATGTATTTTTGTGTTAACCTTGTACTTTTTTGTTGTGTTGGTTGTGGTGTATTAGTCCAATTACAGCTTTTTGGGAAGTAATCAGTAATATATTTTTGTGTTAACCGTGTCCCGTTGTTGTCACTAACATTGTGCGACGAGTATTTAAAATAATAAGGAATAGTACCTTTATTACATCTCTCCTCAGCACGTGATGTATAAGACTGTGTATTCGGATTACAGTTCCTAGTTTGTTTTATATTGTTGTAACTCAAATATTTATTCGAATAGTCCCGAAAGTCAACGAGGAAATTAATCCTTGAACATACCTTATACTTAAAGTTTGTATTATAGGTTAGGTTTGAGATGTCCAAAAACGTGCAGTTTTTAAAATGCTTGCAAAGTGATTTTACCGTGTCATTAAGTGTGCATTCATTTAAGTGTAAACTCTTTTTCACACCAATAACAATAATAAAAGCATTAGGGCGCATTTTTATGAACCCGCTGAGCTCTGCAAGTAATGCTAGTGGGTTACAATCACATTCACCTATATTTATAATTATGACATCATTACAGCTAGCACTTAAAGTTTCTGGTGATTTCAGTATCTCTTCACAAGGTGCGTCAGGTTTTATAGTGGATGTTACCTCGTATTTCTGGTATGGTGTGTTCTGCCTTGACTTCAATAGTGTGATCGCAAGTCCTTTGCTTTGCCCACCACCTAGGATATATATTTTACCAGGGAACTTTTGGCAGTTTTCCGTTATTTCTTGTCCATATTCAGCGCTAGATGCGGGAATGGGCGTTAAAGTTGGAGGACTTTGTGATGTTTGAACAGACTTTTCTCCTCCAAGCCATAAATTTTCATTGTTAAAACTCGTTTGCGAAGATTGCTGTTTGTTCTCACTTGTGGTTTTTGCTTGTTTTGTGACTTTAGACGTAGATTTACAGATTTCCTTCAGCTGTTGGATTTGCCGGTTGCATTCCGATAGCTGTTGGTTTAGTTTATCGTTTTCGACTAAAAGTTTAGTACTATAACTATCGGCAAATTCAAGTTTCTCTTGCAGTTGCAGTATTTTTACCCTTAACTCTTCAACTTCATTTTTATAATTTATTGTCAAATCTGGGCAACTTCTGTTGAGCGTGTCATTTCGAAGTATCGAGCTATCGAATTCTTCGTCGGTCAAAGAATCAAATGAATTATGCACAGGTAAATTATATTTTCTTACCGTAACGTTGTCTACAGAACAGTTGAGCGGTTGGGGCTCAGTTGAGCTTTGAGGTAGGGGTGCTGGAGATGTTTCTTTTGGTTTAACTTCTTGTTTTTTTATGCCTTGTTTTGACGAAATAGGTTTGGTGACCTTCTTTTTCGTAATGATAGGTGTACTCGCTTTCTTTGGTTGGTCTTTCTGCTTACGACATCTAGAACAAGACCATGACGCTCTGCGTTCCTTATCCATCAAGTCGTAAAGTTTTTCTGAATGCGTACAATTAAGGTCATAAGATCGTCCACATAGCGAACACGTCAAAAAATGTTTATCTAAAATAATTTTCTTACAATGAGCGCATGCTAGTTTTGGTGCCATTTTCAAAGAAATATGTCTTCTTGATTAATATGATTCAAAATATGAGACGCAGCAAGCAATGTACCTCGAAGCAGCAGTGTAAAGCGTCCAGCCGCAACGTTGTAACCGGTCCGCGTCCGCGCACGATGACTCACGCACCGCTGGCGCGCTGCGAGTTGTCGTAGGTCAGTTCCTCGACGGTTGGTTTATATTTTTTTAAATGATTTTCGCTATAGCGTCCAAACCACTTAGAGTTAATTTATAAATTAAACACCATTTTAAAGCTCACTTTCACAGCTACAAAACGGTGTGTAGCACTGTACGTAACAAATACTTTAAACATTTTTTAAACGAATAAAACGACGGGAGAAAGATTCGACACTGTCGTTCGCGCAGTAGCGACCACAGACCAGAAACAGAATGAAAAATCTAAAAAAAATATATGATATACATTACCATGCAAACTTCCACCGAAAATTGGTTTGAACGAGATCTAGTGAATAGTTTTTTTTTAATACGTCAATAAATTAAAAAAAAAATTTTTCATCAAACCCATACGTGTGGGGTATCTATGGATAGGTCTTCAAAAATGATATTTAGGTTTCTAACATCATTTTTTTCTAAACTGAATAGTTTGCGCGAGAGACAGTCCCAAAGTGGTAAAATGTGTGTCCAAAGTGGTAAAATGTTGAACAAGATCTAGCAAGTAGATTTTTTTTTAATACGTCTTAAATGGTACGGAACCCTTCATGCGCGAGTCCGACTCGCACTTGGCCGCTTTTTTCGATTAACAGCGACATTCCAATATTGGGAATTTATTATTAGAATTGAATTATAAAACCTGTTTAATATCTACCTCTTTTAATAACACACCAGTCCCGTGTATTTCCATGTGACATTAAGTATACTCGTATAATTGTACCACGTTGCTTGTTTTCTGGTTAAAATAGGACAAGTACAGTACAGTTTTAAATATAACAAAGTTTAGAGATCCGTATCATTTTGTGTCTCGAATTAACAGCAACACTCTGAGTTAGAACAAGATAAGTTTGGGCTTGTGCACAAATCACGCGAGGTTCGAGGGGGTCACGAAAAAACCCCAGGGGAGATCACGTTGGGGGAGGGGGGGGGGGAGGGTCTTTAGGAAAACCTCACGTGTATTTTTCTATGGTGAACGAAAGTAAGAAAAATGATCTACCACATACTTTTTCTCGGTTTTGTTATGCATAAATCTTCACTTGGGACTTCAAAATAGCGAGTCTAAACAAGATTTACTCTATACAATACTATTTATCTTAAAATTAGGTCGAACGAAAAAAATAAAAACAGATACATGTGAGGCTATGTGGGGGAGGGAAGTTCACGGGAGGTTAAATAGTTTTGAGGATTATTTACAATAACAACAAATATAAATTTGGTTATTATCATGCAATAATTTTATATTCGATGGCCTCAACTCACACGACCGGGCGTTTACGTCAAGGTTTTATTCATTGTCACTGCAATAACTTGGCAGCTTACTTAGCTATTGTGCCCTTTTTGGAAACTTATCAGATGTTTTCTACACAAAGGTTACAATGTTAAGACTTTCTAGTAGGTAGGGCAATATATTTTTTTACTAAAGCATTTTATCTTTATTTTATTTAATGTCCCATTTCAGCCGATAACATAGGTACCTACTTAATAACTAACCAGAAGAACCTTCACCTTTACTTTCAGCTGACCATTTTGTTTGTCTAATCAATCGAGTATAATTAAGTCTTTCTATACCTATATGTTAGTTACCTAAGTAGGTACTACACATATATTTCAACTTCGAAATTGAGTGGATGGTGCCTCTGACTCTTCATTCTTACTGTGACGAAGTTCTTCCCTACTCCGCCTTCCGTAATATTGGCGCTGGCATGTGAGAAATCGTTGTCTATGGCTGCGATACCCTGTAATCAAAATGAAAACACGATATATAATCACGACTTCCTTAACTACTTACTTAGGGAGTAAAGTTTTCCTTCTTGTAAGTGTTCCTTCTTTCTCGGACTCGAAAGAAGGTCACGGCGGTGACAGGTCAATTGTATCTGAACTACAACTTGTATTGCAACTGCATAGTTCCCAAAGAAGTTGCAGATTTTAATTAGGTTGTATTACAACTACGTTATTTATACGTATGAATGATACAAAGTCATTTTTAAATGGCTACTGATGTAGATGTTAGACGCTGACTTTTTATCAGTTTCTCGTAAAAGGTTTAGAAATGTTAATTTACCATTATCAAGCAAATAACAGTCGCCAATAACGGGACTTTAATGGCAAAGCTCGCATTTCCTTAGAACTGCTTTTTTAGCAAAAACTTTAACTCCTATTTAGAGTCAAGAACTTAGCGTAGTAAATCTATGGACACGGCAGTGCCCGCGCCAAGTCGAGCGGCACTGCCATGCCATCCTTTTCTCGAAGCAGTTCAGGCCATTTTCAGTAACCAAGCAGGCATTGTATAAACATAATATATTTTTCATCACACTTGCTCGAAAAAGATCTTATTTCATGCAGGTGTGCTGAAGGACGAAGGCCTATTTTGTTCCCTAAGGAATTATAGCTTTTGTTTAAATTACTTACATAACATAATACATAGATTAAGCTGCAATGTTCTATATTTAAATCTTCTCGGGTCAGAGGTGTGGGGTTAGAGCCGGTGTAGCTATTTATGACCTCGATTGTAAATATATGTCAAAAAGACGACCGGGAATCATTTTTCAAACGCCTATATGTATCATTATGACGATGACGCCACACCCCGAAGCGCACAGTGTGAAAGAGTTGATTCACAACAACATCTACACGAAGAAGACGATATGTCCAGTATAAGTTGACCTAACTCTGTCTCATCCACGACACATCTGCTAAGGTCGGCGCGGCAGAAGAGGCCGAAAAATTAAAAATGACCAAATATACCATTACGCGTATCATTTGGCGTCGAGACCCTTGGCCCGTGGGGCCCAAGTGTCCTTAAGCTCATTAAGGAACTTTCCTAAAGGTTAGCAGAGGTCACCGACCACCGCAAAGCTGGCAGCTTCCTCGCTCAAAGAAAAGTCTTGCAATACAGCGAGGACATGCTGCCAGCATCTACGGCACCAGGCCGAAGGGGGATATTTTTTTAGTATTTTATTTTATGTTTAGTATTATTTATTTTTAAATTTAGCTTCTAAGGTTTATAGTTTAGTTGACCTTTGTTTGAACTGGTTTCGGTACTACTTTGGCTGATAGTCTGGGTGCTTGGCGTTCATCTTAGGCATGACTTTCACTTCATTTCGCATGCACCAACCAGCGTGAGCGATCATCAAGGTCGAATCAAAATAAGGTAAAAACTGTAAAAAACATTAAACCTGAATCAAACATCGGTTTGGACATTTTTCACGTTCACCGCATTGGTGACAAACATACGGCTCGTCTATCTCGATCTCTATGGTCGCCTGCAGCCTCATAGATGACACATGCGTGTTACCGAAGCTTTACACGCCTTCTTTTTTTCTTTGCGTTTATTATATTTAACCAATTATATCTTAAAGAGACGAACATTTATTGCATTTTCGATACGATATGGATCACATATTCGCTCCAAGAAACGTCACTTTATTATTTAAAATTATGATTACAGATAAGTTGCTACTTTTTCCACCCTTAAACACACTCTGAGTCAAGAGAAAATTTATTATTAAAGAAGAAATAACGAAGATAAATATTATTTTAGCACAATAACATAACCTTATAAAAGTTATAAGATAACTAAAAATAACTAATCAAAATGAAGAGTTGCGTTATATGATCCTCACATCTACTTGGTGTCGCGGTATGAACCACGTACATGGCACAGCCAGTGGTTGGACTCGGTGGCACTCAGTAAATAGATTATATGTAATATTGGAGGTCCTCATTCGATTTGTCTACTTTTAACAATGTATTCAAAGCTTTTTGAATATGAGCATCCCGGACTGGCGTACCGCCAATGATATTTCCACGATTCAGTCAATTTTCATTGATTACGCATAGGTATTTCGGTCGGAGGTTAGTTACGTTTGTGGGTCCGGCGGCAATTATGTCTGTGAATGAGCAATGGCGTTCCGATTTGTAAGTTCGTTATTATTTCGTTTGTTATTTTTAGCCAATTTAAAATCCTGAATGCGAAAATAAAATAAAATATCGATATCAAATCAGTATGTTACGAACATACTGATATTATTGATTTTGACTAAAGAGAACAACGTACCACCTAGAAGTTATTAATTTATATCCAATTTAAATAATTATTTATGTATCTACATAGTATAAATGTAAAATGTATGTATAGCATAATAAAATATTATAATGATAAGCGTCATGCATTAAGGAGTGAAATTGCTCTTGGTATTTCATTTTGTTAATATTAAAAAAGTATAAAACTTTCTTTGATTTCACTGTAGTATATTGAAAAGTTTTATATATCTAAATATTCACAAGGTACAACTATTTTTATGTCATTTACAAGCCAGGACGCCATTAAGTGTAAATGTGTTTTCAAGCTTTAGTTGGCTCTAAATAAGTTTTAGATGGGCATTTTCTGTCTGTAACCATATAAACAAACCATTTTGTATAATTTAGAATTTACCAACCATTCTCTGGATGTAATTACAACGGAGACAAACAAGCATACGGCCCGCCTGATGGTAAACAATCACCGTAGCCTATGAATGCCCGCTACTGCAGAGGTATATTACATGCGCGTTACTGACCCTAAAATATAATCTAATTTTATGTTACGACACTTTAAAGTTAATTTTGAATACAGCAATCAATACTTTCCTCGCTAAATAGCCTTTGAGTGAGGTAGATAAAGGAGAATTTTCTTCATTGTAAAGCTACCATAAATATCAAGGCTATATGTAAGTACTTTAAAACTAAGTCTGGACAATTACTAGTAGAGTATCCTGTAGGTATTAAGTATTTGAAACTTATCACTTTGAAAATATAGATGGACTAATTTTAGTTATTACCACAGATTAAGAAATAGTAATATGATATTATTTATAACTAAATAGCTAATCTCATCTGCTTATGCGTATCTGAACGATGATGGCTACTACGCTAACAAGTGGCAAGGAACTTAGGTAGATTATGTGTTGAGTTATGATATATTTGTGAACAAAATATCTGGCATGACTTGTAACTTGTAATTCATTTTAAGGAGTAACATTTTTTAACGTTACCTACAATAAAACTGTACAGTGTCGGACCGGATCCGGCCGGATTGAAAACCAATCCGGTTTGCAATCCCTATTGAACAGTATAGCTCTTATAGTTTCGGAAAAAAGTGGCTGTGACGGGATGTGTGGCGCGCAGGTGCGGCTGGCGGCGGGGCAGGCGGGAGGGGAGGAGGGGCGCGCGGCGCGCACGCACTGCACGTGGCCGCTGGCGCCGCAAGCCTCACTCGCTATAGTGAGTACTGAGCTGGGACGGGATGTGTGGCGCGCAGGTGCGGCTGGCGGCGGGGCAGGCGGGAGGGGAGGAGGGGCGCGCGGCGCGCACGCACTGCACGTGGCCGCTGGCGCCGCAATGCTCGCCATAAGAACCCTTTGACAGATTATTTGTAAAAGATACAAGCAAATCTCGTCCTTATGGTAAGCGACAAAAATGGGACCTTTGACTTGACTTCGACACATATGTTTATATTTATATGTTTGAGCGAGACAACGCTATGCACGTATTAAAGCGACATCCCGCTTGCATATTGGTGCGTCGTGCGAATCGCATCCGAAACATACTACTAAAGATACTGAAGTACCTATGTAAAAGGGAAGCTATCACGTATATGAACATTTCATGTGTACGAAAGAAAAAGAACAAATGAAAAGACGTGACCACTTTTGAGCCTCATAGCGGCCGCTAACGCTTGAACGTACCAACACGTAAGGTTAGCGAACTGGAAAGCTCGAAACACGGATCATACTGTTACATTCCTATAGTTCATGTCATCCACGATGACGCGCGGATTTGTCAAATCTAACCTTTAATAACAAGATATTATGATTCAAGCCACGCGTCTTCGTGAATGACACGATTTATGTTTATTATTTCTAAGTTCAATATACTTCCAATGACATTTGATATCATTCCGATTTTGGTCACACTTTTGATATTTGATTGCATCTTGTAGTACGTTACAGATGGTTTTCTAGGTTAGGTATAATTGAAGGTAAACGATGGCGCAGCAGAAGAATAATGTCATGAACAAGAAAAAAGAGTGACTGGAAGATAGCAGCACGTAAAAACTAATTCGTATGGCATCAGATATAGTGACATACTGACATAAGGTCGCCGACCTCCGGGATGGAGATGGGACATGTAGAAGAAGACCTTTTGCAACGTTTGTCCCCAAAATTGGAACTTAAGATCTTATTAGGTACTCCTAGACTTCCTCGAGATACAGCATGAAATAAACATCGAAGAATCGAAATATTTTGGGATGAACAAATAACTCTAATAAGTCCTCTAATTACATTCTAGTGAAATGAACGGTCTGATCCATGTCCAAATTATTCCTCACTCAATCTTATCTGAAAAGCAGACCCCGTAATTCGGTTTTTGAGATCGAAACGATGTCCATTCGAGCTTCCTTGGATCCGAGCTACAGATTCCATAGAACATGCGATGTATGGTATGCCTGGCGCGTTGCGGAAAGCCACCCGGACGAATCTCGGCGGATATTGCCTTTAGTTATGTACTTAGATATCCTAGAAACTACTAAATTTAGTTTTTTAAACCTGTTTATATTCACCCTTTTTTATGTGAAAATAAGAAATAAGAAAAAGACAGTATGATTCTCACTGTCTGTTCTCCACTAACAACCGACTTTTGCCAAACTGTGTAAGTACCTACCTACTGAGTAGTGAGGTGATTTTGATGAATAATGGAGACGAATCGTTGGCATGGTAAGTAATTACCGTCGCCCATGGACACATGGTGATCCTCAACTATGCATTCCTCCAGAAACTTCTTGGCTTTACGAAATCGAGCGCTCGAAATTCAAAAACGGCCCCAAAGTTTGTGTTCGAATGTCGCTCTCATGACACACAGTTTTATCGTCTAAGTTGTTTCATGAAAGCTTGTGTTATGAATTATGAATATCTTTTGTCTTTTGTTTCGAATGAGTAAATATCAGAATAAACGCCGAACGCCGTGAAGAATAGGAATGAATGAACCAAATTTTTAACACGCTTTTATTAGGTCGATCTGTATGTAACTATGTAATGGAATCTAAGGTAACTAATTTAACCATCTTCCAAGGATCGATCGTAGCGTCATGAAAATTGGCAGCTGTATGTAGTTCTGATGTCAATACAATAATATGGTACTGTCGAACTGATCTGGAACTGGAACTTCATGATGGAACATCGTATCATAGCTGTGTTTGGATTTGTTAGAAAAGTCTTGTAATGAACTTTGACCACGATTAGGTTTCAAGGTCTGATGATGAAGCCGGAAGATAGGCACTGGCATTCCATGATGGAATATCGTGTCGTAGCCGTGCGTATTCGTAAGTACCTTTCGTGGTGATATCGAGAAAAAACGTAACCTAACCTTAGCTTGACACGGCCTTCGTTGCGCTAATTGGACTTCACGAATTTGAAAGAATTATATTTGGACTAGCAATTTCTCACTAGCTGACTTGGTTTGACGTTATTGTTAATTATTGATAATTTAAGTTTTTCAACAGAATACCAATACGTGAGAGAGCATGGTTCACCAAATAAATAGATAGCCGTATTCCTAAGTGCATTTCGTGGTGATATCAAAACAAGATGAAATTAGATATACAAGAAAAAATGAGCATCCGTCGACAAAGCTTCAAGGCGCGGGAATTATTTTCTGCAATTTTTAATCGAATACTTTTTCATATTCATTCATCTTATTGACACTTATTAAGGGTTAAGTGCTTCTATAAAGATTCAATCGCAATTCAATTCAAATACGAAGTGAATGGGCACGGACGGTCCACGGGAGCGATGCATCATTTCACCTTTTTTTTTTTTTTTTTTTTTATTTTTTTTTTTTTAATTTTTTTTTTTTTTAATTCAAAAGCCACTATTGAAAACCTCTAGGGTTTATGTAATAGTTGGCGAGATCGCGCGGACCGATCCGCGTATGCTTAATACCATTATTACATACTTAGTTATATTTTCCTGTCGAAGCTGTTATTGTATCTATCGTTTAAATATCGGCCTTATGTACGAGACAGTAGAATCAATTTACAACGACAGCTCTTACAGGTGATCAGTAAAGTTAATTTATCTTTAAACATTATCTCTGTACTTATATCTAATATACATTACTCTGGGCTTAGGTAGTATTTTTTTAGTAATGACATACATTTGACATGGTTTCCTTCAGTGTTAATGAGATTATACAGTAAGTTCTTAGGTAAGGTGTTTAGTATATGTGGGAGTAGAAAGTCGGTTGCTCTTTTACCATATACATTGTTACTTTTTGGTATTGGATATGAAGGTAAATAACTTAAAGTACGTAACTTACTGGAGCGAGTTTTTTTATCTAATGAGGGTAAAATTTCACACTCCTCTAATACTAAGGACAGGCAAAACCTATTGAAGACGTTAATAACATTGCAGTGTTTAAATAGACCCTTTTTATCATTTTTATACTTTTCTCTGATTTTATTCGGTACGATTGTTTTTATAAGTGCTAATTGTAGGTTATAGATTTGTTCTAAGTAGGTTTTGTATGTCCGCCCGTAGCTTGTGATACCATAACATATAATCGAGTCGGCGAGTGATAGGTAAAGCATCCGTAGTGTATTGAATGGGAGTTTATATTTAAGCAATGTTAAGTTAGCCATGACAGATCTAAGTTTTGAGCATATGTGATCTATGTGTGGTCTCCAATTAAAGTTATTATCTATAATTAGGCCTAAGTAAGTGTGCTGTTTGACGAGTTCAAGCGTTTCGCATTTACAATTATTGCTAGGGTTATGTAAGCAATGGTGTTCGTGTGCTATGATGTTAGGGGTCCGTATTTCTTTATTGTACGGTGATCGAATGTGGATAATTTTAGTTTTTTTAGCGTTTATTGTAAGACCTACGTCATGAGCCCATTTGCATAGTAAGTCGAAGTTGTGTTGCATGGCTTTTTGAGCTTCGAGTAAATCATGACTAGCAGTAAGCAGGCATGTGTCGTCCGCAAATTGGTATACCGAACCCTCACTAAATATGTTGCACATGTCGTTAACGTAGATCAAGTATTCGGTAGGACTGACTATGGACCCCTGCGCCGTGCCTTCCTCCGTGAGTAGCGGGTCGCTGAGTGCGTCGGCGATCTTCACCCGTGTATAACGGTTGCTGTGGTAATTTTGGAACCAGTGCAGTAAGGGTCCTTGTATACCATTTTGCTGCAGTTTGGAAAATAAGATGTTGTAATTCAAAGTATCAAATGCTTTGCTGAAGTCAATAAAGGTGGTAATTACATGTTTATGCTCATTTAAATAGCCATTGACTTCATTTGTAAATTTAGTTAGTAATTGAGAGGTACTCCGGTTTTGTTGGAAACCATATTGTTTGTTATTAATTATGTTATTACTATTTAAAAATTTGTTCAATTCATTCCCAATGTATCTCTCAATTACTTTGTCTATACATGGAAGGATCGTTATAGGCCTATAATTATTGTAGTCGGTGTACGGACCTTTTTTGTGGATAGGACGTATGATTCCGACCTTTAACCTGTTGGGCAAGGATGACGTTTTGATACAGGTGTTTATTAGGTGGGTAATTAGGGGTGTGATTTCGGTTATGATGTATTTTAAATCTGAAACACGAATTTTATCGATGCCAGGGCTTTTGTTATTATTAAGTTTTTTAATTATATTAAATACGGTGTGGTCATTTGCTTGTTTCAATCTCATTGTTACCTTAGGAATGTTGATATATGATTTAGGGTTCAAAAGGGGTGAATCACACAGATCGCATATATTCTTAACATTTTTTTTAAATTCATTTGCAAAATTGGTGGATAGAATTCTAACATTTTTTTTTGAAGTGTTTCATAATTATTCTATCGATGCTTTGACTTATCCTACCGCTCAATCTGTTAATAATATCCCAAACTTTCCGTGGGTTTTTGAAATTAACACATATTTCATTTTTTATATAATTATTTCTAGTATTCTCTATATATTTATTAGTTTTGTTTCTATACTTATTATATAATAGCCGTTTTTGTTTATCGTTTACATCTTTACGCCATATGTTATAAAGTTCCTGCCTTTTATTACACATATAAATTATTTTATTATTTATCCATTTGCAGGTTGCTCGTTTACTTAACTTAATTTTTGTTACATAACTACATTTATCGTATGTTTGCGTAAATTTGTCTGAAATAAAGTTCATAATGTCGTCGGGGTTGTTGAATGCAAGGGCGACACTCCAGTCAATTTTTTTAAGTTCATAGTGCACTTTTTTATTGTCTAATTTTTTTACTAACTGTGGCGGGTCCTTTTTGTGGTCGGTGTCGGCGTCGCAGGTGATTACGCAACCGGTTATCAGGTAGTCGGCGAGAGCGTTGTTGATAACCGCGGTGTACACTTCGCTGCAGTTTACGCTGCGCACGAACACATGGTCGATACATGATTTCGTTACTAACTCGCCTCGTTGTTCTATCCTGGTATATTGGTTGATTCCGCTTTCCAGTCCTGCTTCGTACAATTTATTGAGGTATTCTGTGGTTGCGGGAGAACTGGACTTTAGGTCGATATTCATATCACCTAATAATACGCAAGTACTTCGAGGTTGATATTGTAACAGTAGCTGTGATAATTCTTGAGTGAATGTAATTTTATGAAGCTGAGGTGGTCTATACGTGATGACTAGGTTCAATTTCATACCATGATTAGTTTCCAGTTCTCCTGTAATGCATTCGAAACTTGCGGTTTTCGTTGGGTTTCTGTGGAAATGTACGCTATTGTGCACGTATAAGATGATGCCTCCCCCTTTCTTGTTAGTGCGGAGCTGAGTGTACATGTCGTAGTCTTGCAGTTCGAACATCTGTTTACAATTTTCTGAGATGTTGGCTTCTGTGATTGCTATTACGTGTGTAATATGTTGGCTGCTAAGTACTATTTGTTCGAGTTGCGAAAAGTTTTTGATAATGGATCGTATGTTTACATGTAGTAGAATGAGGTTGTTCCTCCCGTTTATACTTAAGTCGAGGAAGTCGGTCCAATTGTCATATGTGGCTTCGTTAATGTTTGTTATCACTTTTGTACTGTCCATTTATCTGTTAATTATATACCTACACGACCATTACGAATAATTTATCAAATCGCCTCCGTCGAAATCCAATCCTTAAGTAGTTTCACTTATACCTTATTAAAGAGTTTTTTTGAGGCATTAACAACAGCAATTCACATAAGTGATCCTACGAGGGCTTTTAAGGCACGGAACTCCAAAAGCGTTTGATCCTACAATAGAACACGTGAACGCTAAACAGTAGTTTTTGTAATAATTATCGCGTCATTGTTACAAAGTAAGGATAACTTTATGTAACAAGGAGGAGGCGCCTCTTCGCTAACAAGTGGAGCCGTAATGACGTCCGGATACATATAGCTTCTCCTTTTGACTAACAGCCCGTTACAGGAGACAAGGGACATGACAACCATAAGGTCACTTTGTTTGTGGTCACGATGTTATTGAAGCTGACAGATATTGTGGAGACAGAAAACATTTTTAAATAAAACCTACCCATGATAAACTCTATCCATACACAATAATAACGAGAAGCATATTATTGGCGCTAAACTTGTGCTATTTCGGAAAGGCAACTTGACTCGTCAATATGGGTACGTACGAGTGGCTACCGATTGATATAACTTTTCATACTAATCATATTTGTACGTTAAAAATGTACCCGTGTTATACACGCCAAACATAGCTTAAATTACATTTGATGCAGATAATCCCAAAGTGACACCAGTCAATACGTCATCCCGTGATGGATGATATCGGAAATTCCTCTTAAACCGCACAGTACGCGACCATTTAGGCGTACTACCATGTGTATTTATGTACGTACATACACAATATATGTAAATACTTATATACAGAAGTGTCGGTTACGGTGACGGTAACAGTGTCGGGAGTTTAATGATTTTTTCTCATCTCAAAAAATGCTCAACGCGCCTAAAGAATTTTTCACTTCAATAAATACATGTTCAATATTTATCACCTCACTCACTGATCTGAGTATTCTGAATTCTGAACAACGGTACGTCACACAACTGTTAATACTGTGAATAGTGTGTTTGGCCTAGTGGGTAGTGACCCTGCCTACGAAGCTGATGGTCCTGGGTTCAAATCCTGGTAAGGGCATTCACCACTTTCAATCAAGATCAACTCGATCGTATCAAAATAATGTAGGTATTGACATCAAAATCAATATTGCCTGTCAGACGTATTCAGATTTTGATAACAAGTTATAAGTAAGATCATATCCACTCCAGATCTAATTCATAACCTGTTTATTTTAATTTTGAATAGGTATTGGACCTATATTAAATACATACACATAATTTAAATTATTAAGTAATTATGTTCGACACAATAATTATTGTTGAGAATAAAAAACCCTTACAAACCTGGAGGCAGATCAGAAAGAAAACTATTAATTAAGTAATTTAGTGAAGATGGGGTCATGTTGTGTACCGGATTATAGTGTTTCAGGGCCAAATACCCCAGGAAAATACTCATTTCACAGGTAATTATGATATTCCCAGCGAAATTTTCGTAACGATATTTTAACAGCATAAAAAGTGTAAAAAGCCAATTTATACAGTTCATTATAAGTTTTTCTTCAATTGTGTGTTAATATTTCATTATATTAGTAAATAATTTAGAATATTCATAACCTATAATTAAAATCAGTATACGTCTGTATGTGTAAACAAATATATAATATTACACATCGATACAAATATTAGAAGTAGGCAGGTAACAATACATCTCATTATTTTGTTGTTTTTATTTTGATAAATTCTTATCTAATAATAAGATAATAATTAATACAAAAGGAAAATTTGTTTTCATTTTCAGGTATGTACGAAGTACCTGCGTAAACATATGGTGCCTTGGATCAGTAAGTAAATAAATTATATAAGGTCAGTATGGCACAGACGGGCATATACAATTTTTGGTTGGAAAGAGCGTCATGGGGTAAAAAATAGTCGTATTCTACGTAATACGCTCAGACACAGTCACAAAGAAAGAGCTATGCTCGTTCTACTCTACTGGCCGTCTGTAAACACAAGAGTTAGAAGCGGCAAAAGAGCTTGTAAACGGTCTTATCTGATAGACGATATTTTCCATATCAAACATAAGCTTAAATCCCACAAAAACCTCAGGATCTTAAATAGGTAATATATTAAAACCTCAGCCCCATACCCTATATCTGAAAGACTCCTGACAACTTAATTCTATGTCATCTTAATAAATCCTCAATTTTTACATTCTCGAAACGAATTCTCATTCCGTCGCTTTTAATGAATTCCAAATACGGAGCCTGATTCAGATTTTAATATTTGATAAGGTTTTTATCTCATTTTGATACGAACTTCAAGAACGTTCACAGATTGTACACTTATCAGTCATGATGGTTGCATTTTTTAACAAATAAACCAACGAAATATTAACTATTAACGCGACACATTTGCGAACAAAAGCAGGGTGCGCATTCCGTAAGCGTTGTGAGCGTACTGGCGAGTGTCGAGCGAGGCCGCGTGAGATTCGGGGGGTGCGCAGGCGGTGTGCGGTACGAGACGCGGGAGGGGCTTAGCGCACAAGCGTCGGGCCTGCCAGTTGCTATGCGGCCGCGAGGCAAACAACGAATTATGACGGTCTCTGTGGCGCGACTAATCGTCTTTGTCAAATTTTAACGATTTTTATCACTTTCAACACTCTGTATCTCCTAAAGTATTGACCGTAGAGTAATATGGTGTAAACATAAGTTATAGGAAATTTAATATAGATAATTAATGTAGAAGTCACTAAAGAGATATTTTAAATAGTTTTGGAGTTATAATAAAATAAGGTGAAAAAGAGACCTTTCTCCCCCCCTCCCCCCTGCGGCTCCGGTCCCACCATCGGGGATTTTTAGTATATTCATCTGGACATCTTTAGGAATAATTGTACCAACTTTCAAAACTACACGAATTATTTGGTCTGATCAAAGATTTCGATGCTAATTTTCTTAGGCTATTATCTGATTAATAGATGTATGTGAATTGTTAAAATTGGCCAGTATTGATTGCGATCCATCTTTATCATCGGTGATATCATCATAAACGTCAGGTTGATTCGTTTCGTTGATTGGTGGGCTGACTAGGTTCCCAGAAACCGACTCTGTTGATAATTTAATAAATGGCAACGTGAACTGCATCACCTCATTTAAGTAATATGGTTTCTTCTTTTTTGCTCCAGCTCCGCTTTTACCGGATTTCATATTTCGTACATAAACATTGCGAATATTTCGCCATTTTTCTTTACATTCAGCACCTGTAATTAAACCATGGTTTTGTTTTAGGTATTTTGGCGAGGGAAGTACATTTAAAAACTTGGCATCATATTTCGCAAGAGGAAAAAAGTCATCTACTCGCGTCTCAGCGAACATGCCGGATGCGCTGCAGTGCTTCCGCAGCCGCAACAGCATCCTCAAAATAGATTGATTTAATTGAAAGCGTCTGGGTGACATTTGATCGCTTCAACAAGCGAGAACTATTAATAGATACCTAATTTGTTTTTACTGTAAACTATACCTAAATCTTGGTACCTAGTTAAGATGCCAATCGCTCGCGATATGATAATCTCTGCATTATGCAGTGCACCCTAGTCATCTGGAAAGCGAAGCACATACGGAACGCGTTTCTGTTACCCATTACAGCGGCTAGCTACAGCTACAGCCCGAAAATTCCCACCAACTGGGCATATTGCTTACAGAGGGTATGTGACACACTGTACATTACTCTGCTCTCAGGACTTCTACATACCTGCTCACGGCGTTCGAATCTGCAGTGAATAGAGTTCACTCTCACCTTCAGCAAAACCGAAAGACCTAGATCTATATGACTAGTAAAATAGCCGAAACAATACGAAGCATCACTCTAAATGGCGCTACATGTAACGCCCCTTACACTGATACAAGATTTTCATCAAATAATGACAAGAACTAGTGGATGATTCAACCTTTACCGGTCGACGTGGTAAGACCTAGGATTTACCATATCCATGTCGGTAAAAGCCCGAAGTGAACAATAATTATTTCACATTTCGGGCTTTTACCGATCGGCATCGGTAAAACCTAGGTCTTACCGGTATATCCTAGGTTTTACCGTACTTCGGGCTTTTACAGTAACATATACACGCAACACTACGTCGACGACTACATCGACAGCTTACCTGATGAAGAAACTGCAATAAAGCTAGTCCGTGACGTCACCTATATACATGCGCGAGGCGATTTTCATATACGCAATTGGAATAGCAACAGTCAAACCGTCATTAATAGCATTCCAAAAGAGACTCTCGGTAACAGCGCAGTAAGGTTCAAAGTTGGACAACAGTATGAGGGCGAGCGAACACTTGGATTGTTGTGGGATCCCAATGAAGATACGCTCAGGTTCGATGTCTCGCTGAAAAAGTTATCTGAAAATATAATCAACGGGAATGAAAGGCCTACGAAAAGGGACATTTTACGAGTAGTAATGTCGATTTTTGCAGTGAAGCTAACCGATGCTAACCAAGAGTGTAATAAAAAGTATTCAAGTATGCAGGGGTACTTAAATGCATTGGGACCCTTAGATAAATTATTGATTTCCATAATTATGATCTCTAAACTTTTCTCGTCTAGAAAATACAGTAAATATAAATCAGATATTCTGTACCTATTTTTTTTAGTTCTTATTTTACCTATCGAAGAGATGACAATATTATGATAATACTTATATCTATTCCTAACTGCGCTACGGAACACTGAGTACTAAAACTCAACTCAAAAATTTTTCAACAACTCATGTCATTGCAAAATTTTCCTTGAATTATCAGTCGTAAGATTTAATTCTTGGGACTCCGCATGATATGACCGAGGTATTTAAGTTTGTTTCTCGATGGTTTTAAGATAATTCATACTTTTTGTCCGTTAACTTCTGTACTCTGATCTGATGTTTGTTATTCTGTCGGTCCGGGATGTTTATGTATTCGGAAAAAGCCTTCAAGTTCCTTGTCGCAGCCTCCTACAGGAGAACAGACCATATATACGTACGTATATATATATATATATATATTTATTCATTAAGAATTTTAGCGGCATTCATTTGTTGTCAGCAATTATTTAATTCTGAATAGAAAAACCTGCAACGATTCAGATTCAGATTTTTTATTGGAAAAAAATACATATTTTTTTATACGTCAAATAAAAATACAATATTCATAATTCAAGATAAACTTAAATGTGCGGTATAGCTATAATTAAATCACGAATTTCAAAACGTCAGTTATTTAGTACATGTCAAGAAAATCGCCAGGCAGCAATAAGAAATGCAAAAACAAAGGCATCGTAGAATCATAAATAACAGGTTACAATTACAATATAGATTAATAACAATGATATAAAGTTAAATAAAACTAAAAGAGAAAGAAACTACGAAGAATAAAAGACATTGAATAATATTAGGTAAGCACACAACACATTATGCTACAGAAGGAGAATAAAATAAATTTGTCCTTAATTCGATTAGTTAAAATTATTTAGGCCTCTTAACTATCAAGCTTAATACGAATAAGAAAGTTTTACGCTTATCACTTGCATCCTGGCGTAATTTGCTATAGGATAGTTGGCAGTCATATTAAGTGGTAAGTATTTCTTAGAGAACTTCCTGCTTTGAGCCAGTTCGCAAGTTCTATTGTGTCTAAAATGTAGTTAGAAAGGGGAAGTCCAGACCGCTCAGTCGCGCCTGTACGCTCGTAATTAGTGTTTTTTTCAAGTGCATTCTTAATGTAGTTAACGGGCCTTCTTACTATACTAGTTCAGAGGTGTTACTCACGAATTCGAGCCAATCGTGCAGTCTAACCCAACTAGATGCGACCAATCGCGCGTGATGCGAACTCATCAACCAATCGCGTTGTGGCATTAGATTGCATGATGGGCTCAAATACGTGTGCGCGACACGTTTTTTTTTATTGAGAAGTGTTAAGTTAGCTCTATTTTTCGGTACTTTAATAGATTATGAACTTAAGTAGTATTTCGTTAGCGACGCCGCTGGTTAGCGAGTCCACCTAGCACTTGGCCGATTTTTAAAGACAGAGGTTACAAAGTGTGACGATCTTGTCATTATGTGTATGGTGGCGGGTAGATACCTTTTTTATAATAAATCAGTCGGTTGCTAGCCCACGCCTTTCATTGACGTCTCACTGGCGCTGAGGACGGGATAACGGTTTATTTTTCTATATTCGCGTGTGTTATAGTGCAAAAAGTGGTAAAATGCCTATCGGCAAGATTGAACCTTTTAATTTAGCATCTAAACAGTGGCCCGCGTATATACGTCGCGTAAATCAGTATATTTTGTTAAACGAAATTTCCGACGACCTTAAAGTGCCGATGTTAATAACGGTTGTTGGAGAAGCGACTTATTCGCTCATGTGTGATTTGTGCTCGCCCAATTTCCCGGAGGAAAAAACATACGAACAACTGGTGAAACTGTTAACGGATCATCTGGAGCCGCAAAGGTCGGATATCGCCGAGCGACATATATTTCGGCAACGTAGGCAGCGCGCGGGCGAGTCGCTCACGGACTACCTACAGGATTTAAAGCATTTGGCGGCGACATGCAATTTCGGAAGTGCAACCCTCGAAGAGAATCTTCGCGATCAGTTCGTTTCCGGTCTAGCCAGCGATGTGATGCGATCGAGAATCTTCGCGGAGAAAGATATCAAGTATAAAGAGGCGGTGGAATTGGCATTGGCTCTGGAGGCCGCTGAAAAACATGCGGAAGTAAGCGGCACCACGAAAGCAGGGCTAGCGGCGACAGGCAGCGAGGCGGGCGAGGGCCTGCATTTTACTCGGGGCGCTCGAGGAGCGCCGCGGACGGGGCGCGGAGCCGGCGGCCGCGCGCGAACGCAGGTACGAGGTACGTACCTTGCCGTGTTCGTGAAATTCGTGATCTTAGTACCGCCGGGCTTAAGAACCCGTAGCTACGGATCGGCGTGTATCACGGATATCAGGAGCCCTAGTTAATAGCACTTCTATGTTCTCTTGAATATTTTTCACAAAATAGTTATGTCGTAATCGTAACCTTCGCTTAAACTATAGAAATAACCAGCTCAATAGTTTCACTTCGTTGAACAAAGCTATATGTATATGTATGTAACAATACATGTAAAAGATGAATAATTTAAGGCGTAGTGAGTTCAGGTCTTTCCCCAAAAGCAGTTCGCTGAGCAATGAGCGGACGGAAGTACGTGCCAAGGATCGCGGATATCATTATTATTAAATTGTTACCTTCAGTTCCCATTTTAAATGCCGGCAACGCACTTTCAATCTCTCTAGTATTGCAGGTGTCCACGGGCGGCGGTAATCTTAACTTAAACTTAATAGCCTGTGTGCAAAAATTGTTACAATTTTTTAATGGTGCGCTAATGTTCATTGTTCGTGATGTTTTTCTATAGAGCGAAAGTTGTTTCATCGGGTTTCATATCGATAAGTTACTGGTGCTATCCATATTTTTTGGCAAGCGATGATCTAAAAAAGCGCTGCGATTTTTAAAAACCTCAAGCACCTTAAGTGGGTCACAAATTTATGCACGCGACCGTACCTACTGAACCACTATACGTTGTCCTAGCTAACGTAGGCAGGTACTATTATCCTTTTGAAAATACCTGTTAGTAACCAATATGGTTTACCAATAGTGACTACTGTTCTATAGTGAACCAATAATGACTACTGTTATTGTATAGGGTAACTACACATAATTACTTGAAAATTCAATTGTTATATAAACAGTAATATCTGGGAGATCGAGCTTTGTTCGGAAAACATATTGAAACTCAAAAATGCGCGTTTTCTCAGAGATAAGACCTAGCTAGATTGATTTTTCG
This sequence comes from Cydia pomonella, assembly GCF_033807575.1. NCBI lineage: Eukaryota > Metazoa > Arthropoda > Insecta > Lepidoptera > Tortricidae > Cydia > Cydia pomonella. The sequence goes on from NW_026907866.1 coordinate 223,945, forward strand.
CCCCCGAAAACCCCCCATATAGCAAATTTCATCGAAATCGTTAGAGCCGTTTCCGAGAATATATATACAAGAATTGCTCTTTTAAAGGTATAACATATGTATGAACAGCCTGTACTAAACAGTAAACGGACTATTATATTAACTTAGATTCGAGATTGTATAGTTTTTTTATTACTCCTATATGTATAGGTTAACTGGAATAAGTTCGTCTTTGTACTACACAATTATGTTCTATCTGATGTAAACAATATTTCTTTTTTCTCATAGAATAAAGTGTTTACTTACTACCTACTTAAATCGCTTAATCTTCCGCAAGCTTAGGTAAATCGTATTCTTCCGGATCACTGGTTTGACAGAAGGCCGTTGGTTTAAATCTAATGCTAGGTAGGTTTCGTAATTTTTTAAAGTGTAATTCCGTTAGCAAATACTCTTTTTAGTATTCAATTTAATGGATGATATTGGAAACCTGTCCACTCCTACCGAACTGTAAGTACTTAGGGTAAAGGCACCAGTAGTCAGCCTTAAAACGCATTTTTAAAGTTTGTACTCTCGACGTTTCTACAGGATTAGTCGGATAAATAAACGCATGACATGGTTAGATCAAGTGTTTATTATAGTTTTGAAATAAAGTTTGTCAAAAAATAACAATCCTCTTTATAATACCTATAATTAAGATTAAACAAAAAATAGCACTTTTCTCCAGTAGTCAGCCTCTAAAATCCAGTAAGCAGCCTTTGTGTACCCAGTACTCAGCCTTTATAAACTATTAATAACAATGAAATAAAAAACACTATTATTTGTATTAAAGTTAACGATATTATAATATTTATCATTCCTAGGTAGGAATAGATAGGAAGAGTATAGGTAGGTCTAGGGGACCCTAGTGACCGTGAGTTCAAGTCTCACCCAAGACAGTAATTTTTTCCACTTCTAAATTTATTCTAAGCTTAATAGCATCGTTCGCAGACGCTTTTCCTTGTTAAAAATTAATTTAATTGCACTTGGTCTTATTTATCAATTTTAGAGTCAGTCGACCTATTCTGTAAGTATCTTCAATGACTAGACTAGAGAATAGCGAACCCCCAAACAAAGTATTTGAATTCCTTCATGAAAAATGTTAGGGCCTAGGAACTCGAAAATGAGAGTAGGTTTAGGTACAGGCCTAAACCTGCTATCATTGGTTTCAAACCCCTCCCAAACCAAAATCTTGATTGAGTATCTTGGTGTATAAAGCATTTCTTGTTGTTATTCTGTTTCGCCTGAAAAAGACAATAATAGAACAGTTTTATGCCTGATAATTATAGATTTGATAACAACCTAAAATTTATAAAATGCGGTATATTTAAAAACAAATCACGCGTGAATTATAACGTTGATAAATAAATAAATATAGTTCAATAAAAGCACCATCCACACCTGGAATAATTATCAAAGACTATAATTATCTGGATAATTTCGAACCCTGTGCGTGATGTATGCGTGCTCTGCTCCAAAATTTTAGCGCTCTGGCCTTTAAAGTACATTAAAAAAAATTGACTACCTCGACGTTTGTAAGCAAGAGAAAGCGACTCCCTCTCACATATATCCATAACTACAAAACAATTGGCGTATATTTTATTTGCATGTGGGTTCACTGTGCTTGCTTTTTTTTTCTGTACGCGATTTGTATGACACAAGACGACATTACATAAGTCCATCCTTGTACATATAGCAAAACCACGATGTCCAGAATGCGCAAACAACCGTAACTGTTCATTGTAAGGACTATTTGTGTTTGGTCCAAGTGAACTATTATCGTGGTTCCGTTTGAGACATGGTTGTGGGTGTCATTGACACAGATTTAAAGATTTCTTATTTGCTCGTAAGTGTTATCCAGTGGGAAAACTAGGCCTTGTTGGGATTAGTCTGGTTTCCTCACGATGTTTTCCTTCACTGTACAGCGACTGGTAAACATCAAATGATATTTCGTACATAAGTTCCGAAAAACTCATTGGTACGAGCCGGGTTGCGAGTCGCACGCTCTTACCGCTAGGCCACCACCGCTTCATGATCAAGTAATGTAGGTTTAAATTCAGGTCGTTCAGTGACAGATCTAGGTGGTTCTGTATTTAGTTGGTTAACCAATAAATATTTAAACTACCCGAAAATGTACAAATTGTTTGTTTACTTTTATTTAAATACCTAAAGATACAGAGTTATAGTTATTCCATTTGGAAAGAATTATATAGTATTGTATATATGTAGGCATATCATTATGTAAGTAGTATGTATGTATATGTACTTACTGTCTTAAACTTTCATTTTAAAGGTATTTTTTCCACTGTTATTTAGATTTAATTTAGTTTTTTGCACCTCCTAATTAGTTAATTTATGAGCTTCATTCCTCCACTACCTAAAGGTTGTCTGGCAGAAATCGCTCTCTAGCGATAAGGCCGCTTGTTTACCTCTATCTTCATGTATTATATGTGTTTCCGTGTATATTTATTCTGAGGCTGTGCAATAAAGAGGATTTTTATTGTATAGTATTGTTTGTGTCCATAATTATCCCATTTGATGTCCGTATTTCCCCCCACGCCTTTGGGTAATTATGGACACAAGGCACTTCAAATATTGTATACTTGTTGAGTACTTGAAAGTTATGAATATAGAATTTAAGCTAACAATTTTGTCTATACTATATATTGTTATTAAATTTGTAGAAACATGTTTAATTGGCAAAACGATTATTTTAAGCTTTTTTATTTTTAATAAGTTTAGCGTACCTGGCGTTTCGCGCAGTCATCCAGAGATAAACAGGCGGACTTATCGCTAAACAGCGATCTCTTCCAGATCAGAAAATATAAAAATACATTAAAAAATACTATACAAAACACATATAAACACATTGTAAAAAACCTAACCTAGTGTGCCGCCAGCAGCGGGTCAGGGCCGCAGAGAGAGGAACCGCCGGACTATCCGCGCCGTGTCCAAGATCACCGCCTTCTGCATCTGACCCTTGATCCAACTTATTGATCTTACTTATACTTGATTTATTATTTCTAGGCCGTAATTACAATTACAACGCGGCGCAGGCGGCGCTGCTGCGCGCGGGGCTGGAGCAGGTGTTCCAGACCGGCAACATCCTGGTCGTGCAGCGCTTCGGGTCCAACTACAACCCGGCCAACCGGGAGGTCATCCTGGACGGGTACGTGGCGGGCTTGCTCGACGAGTAACCCGCAGGCTCGGTCCTCACTGGGCATAAGGGCGAGACGTCCGACTTTCAATCCGGAGGTCGTGGGTTCAAATCCTGGCTCGTACCAATGAGTTTTTCGGAACTTATGTACGAAATATCATTTGATATTTACCACTAGCTTTTCGGTGAAGGAAAACATCGTGAGGAAACCTGCATACATCTGCGAAGATATTCAAAGGTGTATGTCAAGTCCCCAATCCGCATTGGGCTAGCGTGGGGACTATAGCCCGAGCCCTCTCGCGCATGAGAGGAGGCCTGTGCCCAGCAGTGGGACGTATATAGGCTGAATTATTATTATTTTATTTTAGGGATAACAAACAACTATACAAAATAACGTTACATTTATTATTTTATTATTTATTATTTTAAACTTTATTGCACAAGTACAAACTTCCCAATATAGAAAATAAGGATAATTGCCTCAAAAAAACTTTTTTCATCAAACCCATACGTGTGGGGTATCTATGGATAGGTCTTTAAAAATGATATTGAGGTTTCTAATATCATTTTTTTCTAAGCTGATAAGTTTGCGCGAGAGACACTTCCAAAGTGGCAAAATGTGTCCCCCCCCCCCGTAACTTCTAAAATAACAGAATGAAAAATCTAAATAAAATATATGATATACATTGCCATGCAAACTTCTACCGAAAATTAGTTTGAACGAGATCAAGTAAGTAGTTTTTTTAAAACGTCATAAAATTAAAAAAAAAAATTTTTCATCAAAGCCATACGTGTGGGGTATCTATGGATAGGTCTTCAAAAATGATATTTAGGTTTCTAATATAATTTTTTCCTAAACTGAATAGTTTGCGTGAGAGACGCTTCCAAAGTGAAAAAATATGTGTCCCCCCCACCTGTAACTTCTAAAATAACAGAATGAAAAATCTAAAAAATAGTACATTACGATACAAGTGCGAAAAATAGGAAATTCGAAACGAGTGGCGATAAATTAAAACACGACCGAAGGGAGTGTTTTAAATCGACACGAGTTGCGAATTACCTATTCGCACATGTATCGTACAACGTTTTACAGTACATATGGCCCTTTAAATGTTCGACACAGTAACGTAATATGCTACTTCTCGCACTAGTGCTATAAAGTAGCCCCATATGTACTGTAAAATATATGATATACATTACCATGCAAACTTCCACCGAAAATTGGTTTGAACGAGATCTAGTTAGTAGTTTTTTTTTAATACGTCATAAAATTAAAAAAAAAAAATTTTTTTCGTCAAACCCATACGTGTGGGATATCTATGGATAGGTCTTCAAAAATGATATTTAGGTCCCTAATATCATTTTTTTCTTTACTGAATAGTTTGCGCGAGAGACACTTCCAAAGTGAAAAAATGTGTGTCCCCCCCCCCCCTGTAACTTCTAAAATAACAGAATGAAAAATCTAAAAAAAATATATAATATACATTACCATGCAAACTTCCACCGAAAATTGGTTTGAACGAGATCTAGTAAGTAGTTTTTTTTTAATACGTCATAAATGTACGGAACCCTTCATGGGCGAGTCCGACTCGCACTTGGCCGCTTTTTAGGGTTCCGTAGCCAAATGGCAAAAAACGGAACCCTTATAGATTCGTCATGTCCGTCTGTCTGTCCGATTCTGTCACAGCCACTTTTTTCCGAAACTATAAGAGCTGTACTGTTCAAACTTAGTAAGTGGATGTATTCTACGAACCGCATTAAGATTTTCACACAAAAATAGAAAAAAAACAATAAATTTTGGGGGTTCCTCATACTTAGAACTGAAACTCAAAAAATCTTTTTTCATCAAACCCATACGTGTGGGGTATCTATGGATAGGTCTTCAAAAATGATATTGAGGTTTCTAATATCATTTTTTTCTAAAATGAATAGTTTGCGCGAGAGACACTTCCAAAGTGGTAAAATGTGTGTCCCCCCCCCCGTAACTTCTAAAATAACAGAATGAAAAATCTAAAAAAAATATATGATATACATTGCCATGTAAACTTCCACCGAAAATTGGTTTGAACGAGATCTAGTAAGTAGTTTTTTTTTAATACGTCATGAAATTTAAAAAAAAATTTTTTTTTTCATCATACCCATACGTGTGGGGTATCTATGGATAGGTCTTCAAAAATGATATTAAGGTTTCTAATATCATTTTTTTCTAAACTAAATAGTTTGCGCGAGAGAACCTTCCAAAGTGAAAAAAAGTGTGTCCCCCCCCCTGTAACTTCTAAAATAACAGAATGAAAAATCTAAAAAAAATATATGATATACATTGCCATGTAAACTTCCACCGAAAATTGGTTTGAACGAGATCTAGTAAGTAGTTTTTTTTTAATACGTCATGAAATTAAAAAAAAAAAATATATTTCATCATACCCATACGTGTGGGGTATCTATGGATAGGTCTTCAAAAATGATATTAAGGTTTCTAATATCATTTTTTTCTAAACTGAATAGTTTGCGCGAGAGAACCTTCCAAAGTGAAAAAAAGTGTGTCCCCCCCCCTGTAACTTCTAAAATAACAGAATGAAAAATCTAAAAAAAATATATAAGATACATTACCATGCAAACTTCCACCGAAAATTGGTTTGAACGAGATCTAGTAAGTAGTTTTTTTTTAAAACGTCATAAAATTTAAAAAAAAATTTTTTTCATTAAACATATACGTGTGGGGTATCTATGAATAGGTCTTCAAAAATGATATTTAGGTTCCTAATATCATTTTTTTCTAAACTGAATAGTTTGCGCGAGAGACACTTCCAAAGTGGTAAAATGTGTGTCCAAAGTGGGAAAATGTTGAACAAGATCTAATAAGAAGATTTTTTTTAATACGTCTTAAATTGTACGGAACCCTTCATGCGCGAGTCCGACTCGCACTTGGCCGCTTTTTTTTAAACCTTGTGTCGTTACATAACCATTCTCCGTACTAGAGCGGTTCTATGTGTTAAATAAATATGTGACTCCTGTCCTGCTAGCTATGCATAGAAGTTTTAACCGCCTGTTGTTTACCTCTTCTTGATTTTCTGTATTCTTTTGTATTGTGTTCTGTATTGAGGTGAGTAATAAAGAGTATTTGTATTGTATTTTAAGGAGTGACTGCTAGGTATAAAAAAAAAAAAAAAACTTGTAAACTAAATATCGGCTCACAATATAGAGGTACGGTCACGTCTGAAAATATCGATGCGGACAAAGTGCCAAAAATATTTATACACTACCCTAATAAATGGGCCATAAAGACGTGTACACATATTTTTGGCACTTCGATCGTGTCGAAGTTTTCAGACGTGACTGTACCTACGTTTCAAAGTTCATTAACATTTATACAGTATTTAGCGGCAAATAATCTATCATATTTTTTCAGATTCATTTTCATAAGTTTTTTGGTAATTTCTCAAAAACGACTTTAACGATTTCGATGAAATTTACAATATAGGGACGCATGAAAACGACAAGTCGATCAATTTATTTTAGGGTACATTTTTAAAAGAATTATTTGGCCCAAATTTTCGCGGTAGCCCGGTGGGTATTAAATTGTAAAGTTATGATTCGATTTGATTTTCAAACCAGAGGCTAGCGAGTGCGAAACATCGATCCATCTAGATTTTATTATTTGGTAAGATTCCCTTTTGAGTGTTATCAAATAAGAATTCAATATTTATATAACATACATTATTGGTGTGTGTAAAGTCCACAATCCTCATTGTGCTAACGAGGTTGCCTGTTGCCACGTGCAGTGGGACGCGGACGTAAGTATATTTTAAGGTCTCAGGGTGGATTTTAGAACAAAAACGGCGGAATAACAAATCACAATTATTTTATTCAAAGTTCTAATAAATCTCTTAAAAATTAAAGGAACAAATTGCACATTTTATATCACATAACGAAATATAAAATAACAGCATGGAACGATATCAAAGTAGCTCACGCAAACACGAAGGCGGCCGATGGCAAAATATTCCGAGCAACGGTTTGCACCGGTTTTTATACCCTATGCGTGGTAGGGTAGACTTGATGTTGCCAACAATATATGTATATACCTATATATGGTCCTGTATGTGTATTGTGGTATATATAATGATAATAGTACAAATGTTTTTTTTACACCCTATTTGTATACTTTGCCACAACCTAACGAATACCGTCACATCCTGTCTTTGTGACCTGTAATTGAGAAAAGACAACCTTTTAAATTACACTCTGTATGTGTACGGTCGGTGCCCCAACTTAAGTAACCTGGTGGCCACAATAGTTGTATAGAAAAGTGTATACTTATGTTAGGGAACCGACTATGTGACAAGACAACCTTCGAGACACTGTTACATCCTATGTGCGGTGACACATGATGGAAGGAGACGCTGTTAATCCCCGTTTCTGAGTCCAGGTACGCTGAGGGTGTTCCAGCTTCGATCGCGCCACTATACCACTACGTGCACTTCAACCCTTTTGTGGTGAGCTTGGTGAGCGCGCTGCAACCGCTGCAGGGGCTCGTCGAGTGCGCCGACTTCGGGCCAAAGGGTGTCATCTTTCGGAGGTTCCAGAGCAAACTGCTGAATCTGACACAAGACTGTTTTGTCGCCTATATTAATATTTTCCTTTATATTTCATTATTTTTACAAGTCCTGTAAACTTTAGCTCAACCTTAAATATTTTTGCTCTTTAGTCCCTTATATTTACATGCGTAAAGCTACTTCCAATACTATTAAAGTCTTCAATCATTACATTGGCATCAACACTGTTATAGTAGAGCAACGTTATATGTCTTTGACGATATCATTTTGAGATATGTATAATGACCGACTGTAGACCGAAGAGCGAAGTAACCGAAGAGCGTAGCGACCGAAGTGCGAAGCGACCGAAGAGCGAAGCCACCAAAAGGAGCAAAGCAACCGAAGAACCAAATGACCGAAGCATTATAACCTCGACACTTAAAATGAAGCACATATAGCCTCGACGCTGCGGAAATGGAGGCCTCGATACGATTATTGTGGAATTGTATAGTACATATAACTTAAAGTGCGGCATATATCTTCGTCATTGCGACAGCTGCGACAGCGGACCCCTTGACACAATTATTGTGGAGTAATGATAGCATCCTCACTATGACGTGGGGCAAACTTAGCCTCAACACTACGACAGCAGAGCCCTCGACACAATGAATGTGGAGTAATGATAGCCTCCTCACTATTAAAGTGGGGTACATATAGCCTCGACGCTGTGAAAGCGGAGCCCTCGACACAATATTGTGGAGTAATGATAGCCTCTTCACTATTAAAGTGGGGCAAATATGGCTTCAACGCTGTGAAAGCGGAGCCCTCGACACAATGACTGTGGAGTAATGATAGCCTCTTCACTATTAAAGTGGGGCAAATATAGCTTCGACGCTGTGAAAGCGGAGCACTCGACACAATGGTTGTGGAGTAATGATAGCCTCATCACTATTAAAGTGGGGCAAATATATCTTCAACGCTGTTAAAGCGGAGCCCTCGACACAGTGATTGTGGAGTAATGATAGCCTCATCACTATTAAAGTGGGGCAAATATAGCTTCGACGCTGTTAAAGCGGAGCCCTCGACACAATGGTTGTGGAGTAATGATAGCCTCATCACTATTAAAGTGGGGCAAATATAGCTTCAACGCTGTTAAAGCGGAGCCCTCGACACAATGATTGTGGAGAAATGATAGCCTCTGCACTATTAAAGTGGGGCAAATATAGCTTCGACGCTGTTAAAGCGGAGCCCTCGACACAATGGTTGTGGAGTAATGATAGCCTCATCACTATTAAAGTGGGGCAAATATAGCTTCAACGCTGTTAAAGCGGAGCCCTCGACACAATGATTGTGGAGAAATGATAGCCTCTGCACTATTAAAGTGGGGCAAATATAGCTTCGACGCTGTTAAAGCGGAGCCCTCGACACAATGGTTGTGGAGTAATGATAGCCTCATCACTATTAAAGTGGGGCAAATATAGCTTCAACGCTGTTAAAGCGGAGCCCTCGACACAATGATTGTGGAGAAATGATAGCCTCTGCACTATTAAAGTGGGGCAAATATAGCTTCGACGCTGTTAAAGCGGAGCCCTCGACACAATGATTGTGGAGTAATGATAGCCTCATCACTATTAAAGTGGGGCAAATATAGCTTCAACGCTGTTAAAGCGGAGCCCTCGAAACAATGATTGTGGAGTAATGATAGCCTCATCACTATTAAAGTGGGGCAAATATAGCTTCGACGCTGTGAAAGCGGAGCCCTCGACACAATGGTTGTGGAGTAATGATAGCCTCTTCACTATTAAAGTGGGGCAAATATAACCTCGACGCTGTGAAAGCGGAGCCCTCGACACAATGATTGTGGAGTAATGATAGCCTCTTCACTATTAAAGTGGGGCAAATATAGTACCATGTCGACATCTCATTTATAAGAAATTATTTATTTAATATGTGTTTTAATTTTGAAATATTAATTAATGTGCATTATAAAATTACATTAAAACTTTAATCAACACAGTTAAGGAGGAAGCGCACTGAATGCTACACCTGAATTTTCTTGTTTATGGAGTTTGTTTTGGTTGTTTTCATTGAAATATTAATAAATTAACATAATATATATATTAACTAGTAATTGATAAAAATAGAAATTTAAGAATATGCGGTTCTATCAAGCAACCACATATTTGCGGCGTTTGCAGTTGAGACTTTGGGACCTTGGTGTCAGGATGCCCATATAGTTTATTTAAGGAAATAAAAAAGATGCTCCTCGACACCACTCGAGACCCTAGGGCTGGCTCATTCCTTGGCCAAAGAATCGGCATTGCGATTCAGCGGGGGAATGTAGCCAGCATTATGGGCACCCTTTCGCAGGGAACAGATTTGGGGGACTTTTTTTGTTAGTTTTAAGTTAGTTTTTATTTATTTGTAATTTATTATATAAGTCAAACTTTAGTTGTTAAGACATTATTATTCTTTAACCAGAATTAGATTTATTTTAAATTGTAAAAAAAAAGAATATAAACTGTTGATAAAATCATGGATGTCCACAAAAGTGTGATATTACGAAGAAATGAAGGTAAATCGGTATGTTTACATTTTTTGCAATTTTTATTGAACTCTAGGTATACCTACGATGAAATATCTGTCAAGAACAAAAGGAGACTTCTTCCTTTCCATCCTGTTACTAAGGTCCGACCGAGAATGCTTTTTCTGTCTCGGCCGAGAACGAGACCGAGACCGAGATTCAATGGGATTCTCGGCCGAGACCGAGACCGAGACCGAGAATTTATAAAATAAAAGAAAAAAAACTATTTTTGCAATCAAAATGTTTTAATAGTCGAAATTCGACGATTTATCAGAAAAAGTTATCATGATCAATTCATAGCGCTATTAAATGGTATTTTTAGGGTTCCGTAGCCAGAATGGCAACTTATAGTTTCGCCATTGCCGTCTGTCTGCGTCTGTCCGTATGTCACAACCATTTTACTCGATAACTATTCGATATATTTTATAACGATATATGGAACGAAGGTCTATTATGTAATGTAAGTCGCATCTTAGTAAGGTAAATAATTAAGCTGTGATAAATACTTTTTCAGGAAAATTATTTTGAATATATTCTTATTAAAACGAAGCAAGTGCCACAAACATTCTCTCTTTTGCTTGTCTGGCTTTTTGTATTGTATGAATAAGGTACGGAACCCTCCATTATGCGTTGCCCGACACGCACTTGGCCGGTTTTTCTAGTACAGATGTGCACAAAAAGAGGTACAATAACAATAATCAAAATTATAGTTATGTCCAATATTCTACAACAGTAATCCGCCACAGGTATTGTTTTGTACATACCTACTGCTTTACTTTTTCCCGGAAATAAAAATATATTAGGTAGCAAAATACTCAATGTCATCTTACACCCACATCAAGTTAATTTAAGTTACATCTCAATAACAATATACACTCATTTATTAACTCTTCCGCAATAACAACAACCACAAAACGAAAAGAACTAAAGAACAAGTCTTTACTGGCAACCGAGCCTATCCGATCCCAACCCAACACCGTATTTGATAAGTAATTGGCTTAAAATGTGGGTACGAAACCAATCAAAATCACAAAAAACGTCACACCACGCGGGCGATGCAACCAACGGGTGGCCTAGAACTCTTAGAAGCGGGCGCTCGTGCGCGGTAAATTCAAATCCACCAATGATAACTTATTGTCTAGTCTCGGTCTCGGCAAGAATCTCGGCCCATTTTGGCCGAGAGCCGAGACCGAGATCTCGGCCTTACAATGCGCTTATAAACGTCTTTATTAGACGCGCTTATGAACGTCTTTATGAGTCTTTAGCAACAAATATTCATCCAGACAATTCTACCTATAAATTCAGTAAAATAATCTAAAATCATTGACATAATATCTAAGGACGGGCCTTACGGGCACTAAGAAAGGTGCTAGTTCAGTGGTGTCACTCACGAATTCGAACCAATCGTGCAGTCTAACGCAACCAGTTGCGACCAATCGCGCGCGTGGGTCGAACTCGTCAGCCCAGCGTAGGCCAGTCTCCTAGGGACGCATTTATACGTTAGAGGGAGCAAGTGATATTGCTATCTCATTTCACCGCATAGCTGCGTCCCTTAGACTGGCCTACGCTGGGCCATCGTGTAGAGGAGCCCTCAGATATATGACTATGCTTAAAATATTGGATTGTAAATTGCCTCGGATGAAATGGGTCGCTTTATGCCCTAATAGTATAATCTACTATTTATCTACAGCATGGCCGTCTCCTAGTCTTCCACGCCCTGGCATACATCACAGCCGCCCGCAGTGGCCTCTCAGAGACGGAGCTTGAAGACCTTATCTCCTTGGACGACAGGGTGCTGGATGACGTGTACCAATACCATCTGCCGCCGGTTCGGAGGATCCCACCACTGCTGTGGACTAGGTAAGCTCAGGAGTACTGAGTAAATAGCCTTGTCTGATAACTGACACATCTTATTAGACAAGAGGTATTTTTCTTTGATTTATATATGGGACTGGGCCGGTCATGTCTGCATGCACACACAGAGGTGGGCCAAAATAACCACGGTATGGGTGCCGCAAGACGAGCAAGGATCTGGTAGGCCCAGACCAAGATGGCGGGACGATCTGGACGCATATCTCAACGACTGGCCGGAGATTGCTCAATACCGAGACGAGTGGAAATCGAGGGAGGCCTTTGCCCAGCAGTGGGACACCGTATAGGCTTATTTTTTTTTTCTGTTCCCAGGATCCGCAATGATCTCCCAAACTACTTGTCCGAGCGAGAGGCCGACGGCGTCTCTGTCATGAACTGGTAGGTAACTTATAATTTATTTGCCGAGTTTCCTGCCGGTCCCATATTGAGATACCCTCCTTAGAATTTAGGAGGGATTTAAATCTTCTCGGGTCAGAGGTGTAGGGTTAGAGCCGGCGTTTCTTTATTTAACGTTTATAAGTGCATTGTAATATGCCTACTTGGAAAATAAACTATCTTTATTTCAGATACATAACCAATTTTATCAAATATATTGTTGGTTACTTTAGAGTTTTTGTCATTTTGGTGTGAGCCATTAGTAATTATAATAAGCTGGCCAAGTTCCTGTAAGCCACGACATTTGCTTTGCATTAAATAAAATAAATTAAAATAACAATTTATTTCGACGTCATTTTAAAATATTACATTCTTTACAGGTTTAAAAATTTGAAATGACATAATTTCATATTATTATTGACATCGGTGGACCTGGCTACAGACACAGGCCTCCCCTAAGACCTTCCAATCCTCTCTGTTGGTTGCTCTTTTTGACCATTTCTGTCCTGGTTCTCTTAACATGACATTGTGTCCAGTCCATTACCATTTAAGTTTACTCGTATTTGTTACATAGTATACATCCATTAATTTTGTGTTTTTTCTTATGCTGCTTAGTCTTATGTTGTCTTTCTTTTTGACGTTGAGAATACTTCTCTCTGTATTGTATTGGCATATTTCTAGGGATTTCCTATTATTTTGTGTTAAAGCCCATGTTTTTCATTAGCACCACATTTATTATTTATTGAATTTGAACGGTGTACGAGTAAACTATCAAAAGACTTAGGTGGTCCAATGTGAAGGATGCGAATTGGCACATCGCTCTGGTGTGTGAGCATGGACATCACAATATATAGTTTATATTCATATACAGTCTCAGTTACAAATTCATTTACTTTAAAAGACACTGCACCTACTTTATCTTTCTGGTTTAACCCATTGGTTGACTGGTAGAGAATGCCTTAAGGCATTAAGTCCGCCATTTGTACCTTCATGTATTGTGCAATAAGGATTAAATAAATAAATATACGCACATACGTTAATATATCGGCGTGTCGTGCTAATTTCAATGTGATAGGCGGCTTAGTGCAATCGGCCCTTAGCGTTACAATCATAGGTAATAACGTAAAATTCCGGTACTGTATTTGTATAGGAGACCAGTACATAGTTGGAATACAAAGTAAAACAGGTTAGAACAATCTAAAACTTTAATTCTAATGTTACTAACCTTGCGAACATATCTTCCTTCGACAAAAGGCCTTGTGCAAATCTTTATCTGAGTATCTAGTTTAGGGATACCCCGGATATACGCCATATAGCTTTAAGTAAAGGAGCCTAACATATTTATTTTGAATGCGTTGCATCATGACTTTGTATTTAGCTTCGTGTGGACTCCAAATTACCGCGTTACATTCAAGGTGACTTCTCACGAGGGCATCATACACTGCTCGGATCGCTGTGATGTTCGTGAAGTCCTTTGCTTGTCGCATCAAGAAACCGAGGTTACGAAATGCTTTCTTGCAGACACCAATAACGTGATCACGAATTGACAAATCGGCAGCTAAGCGGACCCCGAGATCGCGCACCTCCGACACTCGCTGCATTGGCTTTCCACCGATTATGTGCAACGACTAAATGAAATTACCGTGCACTTGTCTTCATTAAAGTATAATTTATTGTCTACACTCCAGTGGACAACATTGTCAATGTCCTCCTGCAATTTACGACAATCCGAGATATCCCTAACCACTCGGACCAGTTTTAAGTCGTCAGCAAATAAGAGGCAGGTAGAATCCATCACTACGTCAGGAAGATCGTTAATCATTAGTATAAATCCCAACGGCTCCAAATTACTGCCTTGACTTACCTGTTATGTTATCAGTTATCATATCTCATCATTTAGATACTCTTCGACCGTGCAGATGGACTCATGTTTTCTTTGACCTCGCGGTAAGCTTCTAAAAATACTTAGTTGCGTCATTTTAACAGCGAACTAACAATAGTCTTAAGTGCCATGGACCCTACGGGCGCTTAAAAGATTTAAGCCAGTTTCCGCCATTTTGATTCTTCTACTGGACGCAAGATGGAGTTAGCTGCCAAATTCCGATCAGGCTGACGCAACTAGGAAGAAAAAAGTTTTGTATGGAATTTGTTTCGCAAATCATTGCCAACGAAGAAAAAGAAAACGTCAGTGCTATTTATTCTGTCAAGTTTACATCAAGTCTACTGTCAGCCTAATTGCTTTGTTTGTTTTGAAGGCTTCAATGTTTTGTTCGGGTATTTCGTGTAATTTCTTTATTATTTAGTGCAAAAATCGAAAATAGTCAACCGTGATCAGAGTAAAGAGCGAGTTTGTTACAATGCCAGCGAGAAAACGGTTTACTAAGTGTGAAATATGTGGCAAGCGAGCCACTCGAGAAAATCACGAAAAAAGGGATTTTATGGCGAAATTTCCCTTGGATGAAGACTGGTAAGTATTGCTTTAGATACTTTTGACCTTATTTTGGGTCAGCAGGCTATAAACACATCGAAAATTAGATATTTTACATTATTTTTCGTTGTGAACTAGGGATGTACTATAACGCGGTTATTCCTCCGGGCCTCCGCATTTTCTTATATTTCCGCCCGCTGAGAAAATTTATTTGGCCTCCATGAAGATTCCCAACGTTTGCTGCGCATTTGCCTCGAATGCGAAGTTTAGACTAGCAAGAACTTGCATGCAGTTTCATTACATATCGGTATCTGATCAAACTTCTGAATTCTGTACCCCTAGTGTAACTTTGATCGACATCATAACGTGACGAACGCGTTTGCGTTTAGTCTCATTTTGTATAGGATTTCGAGGTTCCAAAACGTCCCGCTTGGCGCGCTCTTTCTAGATCCAATACAAAATGAGACTAAACGCAAACGCGTACGTCACGTTTGGAAATCGAATTTATTTACACTAGGGGTACAGTTTACCTTAGTAGTCGGCAATGTAACGTAAATTGCCTTGTTACCTGCTTTAAAAACTAACAGCTCGCTCTTACTGGTATTGTACCTCAGACCATGAGCGACCGCATAATCTTCACACACCTTTAGGAGTTTCACTAGCGCACTGATTGATGGACACAGCAGCACCATATCATCCGCGTAGCTAATGTTGTTCACCGTGGTGCCACCTACCGATAATATAATATACTCTTGTAAATAGACGAAAACCTTAACTATTGTACCTGAATTTAAATAGCATTTTATCTGATATAATGTAACAATCCTTGTTTGAAACTAAAAGAATTTTGTTTAAAAAAGGTTAATCAAAACCGCCTATTTCAATACAATTCAATTCAATTTATTTATTGCAATCATGTTCATTATATACAGATGTTATATAAACTACAGTCAGTAAATATTTTCGACAGCGAAACGTTACGTACGCGTTTGCGTTAAGTGTCATTTTGTATGAGATTTTTGACTTTCCAAAACGTCCCGCTTGGCGCGCTGTTCAAAAACCCATACAAAATGAGACTTAACGCAAACGCGTACGTCACGTTTCGCTATCGACTAAATTTACACTAGGGGCACTGTACATGATACCCTGTTAAGGCACAGCAATATTTTTTATATACTAAATTAACAACTACGACATACATACACCTAACATTAGGTGAGCTAAAATGTATTGTCTAAATATTACCTAATAAATATTATTAGTATTAATAAGTGGTCTTATTATTTTTAGATTATTATTCTTAATTCATTCCGATTCTTACGGCCCGATTCGAAAAATGATTAAGACGTATTTAATTCGATTTCGTTGTGATTCCAGTAAGTCCATCTACGATATTTCTAACGTCAAAGTGACATTGGTTGCCCGAATCGAGCTGCTTCGGTCAATTATACGACATACAAACGATATCTAAATTAGAAATTATCTAAACCAGAACTTATCGTTATCGTATCTCATTCTTCGAATCGGGCCAATTATTGTTGTTATTGTGTTGCGACGATATTTTTGTGAATGCATTTTATTTTGACATGTAAAATATAATGTACATTTTCTATGATAAATGAATGAATCTAATCTAATCTTATCTAAAATGCTATATAATACATATAGCGCAAATATAATCATAAGTTTCTAACGAAACGCATTCAGAAACAGTATTGAGAAAACAGCTAAACAGTAACCCCCTTATTCATAAACGTGTACTAAAGTTACGATGCCGCTAATAATCGTTTGTCCCTTTCCGACGTATTGGTATGATGGAAAGGGACAAACGATTATTAGCGGCATCGTAACTTTAGTGCAAGTTTATGAATAAGGGGGTAAATGTTCTTACTCAAAAACAGTGGCTTTTTTGCCTTTTTGATGAAATAAAAATTAAATCCTAAAAAGTAGTGTAATTATTACGATATATGTCACTTTTATGACAGCTCGTAACATCACGCATCTGACATGTTTCTCATAACCCGAAATTTGAAATTTTTCAACTGCAATATTTAAAAATTCAATAAGTATTTGGAATACCTTAACAGTCAAGTGTCTTGTGAATCGTGTTTGGCAGATTGACACATGATATCACTCTGACATTTGAAGAAGTCGAAACT
This sequence comes from Cydia pomonella, assembly GCF_033807575.1. NCBI lineage: Eukaryota > Metazoa > Arthropoda > Insecta > Lepidoptera > Tortricidae > Cydia > Cydia pomonella. The sequence goes on from NW_026907866.1 coordinate 241,070, forward strand.
TACTTCAAATCGTTTACCACAGCCATGAAACAATACTCCAGTTGTCATAATATTTAAAATGAATAAGTTTGTAAGCCTTTCTGTAAAATGTCACATCGTCCTATTGTTAAGTTGATCTGTCCCGTAAAACGGTCTACTGCAATAAAGTATTGACACAAATTGTTTGGTGCCATGCAAACAATTTATTTACGTAATATGTGCCCTTTATTTTGACAACCAAAACAGATGGCGCTGCACCGCGCCATATGTTTTGCGGTGACTGAGTTATCACACGTCAATTTTAGACAATGCCGCAAAACATATGGCGCAGTGCAGCGCCATCTCGTTAACTGTCAAATTTGAAGCACGAAATTGTCTTAGATTTTGCACGTCTTACTCAATCAATGTATCTTTAATATATAGTAATACCTACTGCAAATCTGATATGTAAATTATTTACTTTCAATTTAAATTAAATATTTACTCACACTACTAAATTTTATGAAATTATAACATAACTAATAGGCTATTACACATATTACCAACCCAGAAATCTCGAATAATTGGTCTGATGTACATATTTTCTACGGGAGAGACATTTTTTTCGTGATTTCGGAATTGGTCCTATAGTAAAAGTTGCTTAGTATGATTTATATATTCACATCATAAAATATTTCAGGTTATTAAAAGAACAGTCTCTATTCTATTTCACCTTTTTATAATCGGGAACATATCCTACGAAAACTCGAGAAATCTTCCATTAAATGACCGCCCGTTCTTATAAGTCATTGTTGGCGTTTCACAATCTCCAAATAAGCTTAACTGGAAGATGAAGTGTAAGATTTGCAGGAAATTTTATCTGGCAGTTAATTTATTTGTTAATTAGCTATCCAATACTTGGACATTGTGAAACAGGCCCTTAATATAAAATACTAAAAACTGACCCCCTGAGGCATGGTGTCGTAGATGCTGGCAGCTTTAAAGGAAACATTATTTTATTTTTTGAAAGAAACAAAACTGCTTTCAATGATATTGTGTACAAAATTTTCGATTTTATGGATATTTTGTACGACATACGAGTGTTACTTAGAGAAATTTTAACATTAACATGAACTGTATAGACTAGTGGAATAAAACAGCATTTTTTTTATTTTTAGGAATTTTTTAGGTGGTTTGATTCCCGGGCGAGTCAAACGATTTTTTTAATTCAGTTTTGTTTCTTTAAAAAAATAAAAGAATGTTTTCTTTAAGTAAAATGAACCGACATAAGGTTTTATTTAAGGCACTTTCGCTCTAGGGCCCATTCATTTTTAGGGTTCCGTACCCATAGGGTAAACGGGATCCTATTACTAAGACTCCGCTGTCCGTCCGTCACCAGGCTGTATGTCATGAACCGTGATAGCTAGACAGTTGGAATTTTCGCAGATGATCTGTTTCTGTAGCTGCTATAACAACAAATACTAAAAAGTACCGAACCCTCGGTGGGCGAGTCCACTTATCCCATTTTTTTCACACTCTCATAAACTATACTATACCACATTTTCATAAACTATAGTCTGACGTTAGCCCGCTCTTAAGGGCCTCTGATTACCAGTTCGCCGGACGATATCGGCCTGTCAGTTATTCGCAAAAGCTGACAATCGCGAATCCCTCTAACGCATAAATGCGTCCCTAGGACTGGCCTACGCTGGGCCATCATGCAGAGGAGCCATTAGAAGTACTCCAGAACTCTTCCAGACGTAGCAAAACGTTGCGTGATGCGTCGGTAGCCCCAACCACTGTAACTCGCAAAAAAGTCGAGGTCTAAACTAAATGAAAACAGGCGTCCGTCTGCAGCGCGCGGTGTGAGCGGGAATGGCGGCCATTTTGTTAAACGATAATCCGCGAGTAGGAGTGGGACCGAAATATTACCGTCTTGCTTTGTCACGCCCTTGAGAGCCGTCTGCTTTATGATGGTAATTGGCTTTCTTCTATTCGAATCCTCTTCTAGCAGTTGCTGTATTTAGGATTCAAGCTGCTCGACCCGTTTTGAAATGCGATTTGGAGATCACTTCAAAATTGCCCGTCTATTTACAGACTCATCTGACACGGCAACGTAATTTGTGAGCATCCCCGGCAAACGGCAGGAAAAGAAAGCACCTAAAATGTAGCAGTGATGCCGTGGATGTTCACAATCAGAGTCGGAGATTACAATTTGTAAAGATGATGCAAGAATTTAGAATTTTAAAATGAGGGTGGAAATAAATTCTGATGCAATACCGTTACAGCAGCATGATCGGGCAAAATCATATTTAAACTAATGAATTTAACGTGAAATGATTTGATGATGCATGTGTAGGACACTGATCATAAGGTCGTAAACATATCTTTTTGAAACGTTGGTAAGATATTTATGAACTTGACATAATAACTTGTAAATAAAATGATTCAAGGATTCTTTTTTGAGTATATCGCCAACCTACTAAAACATCAAAACTAATAATAAAATTGTATTGATGAGTTACCTCAAAGTATGAGCCTGCATCGTAATATGGATGCTACACGTAGATAAGATTAAGCTTAAGCACAATCACTACGCTTCTTTTGCTATCAGCGTACCATGTAGCCGCTTCGATTTTTTTATGCAGTCAGAAAACTGGCCCCTAGGCACTAAGGTGAGCGAGTGGTTTCGCCGCGGCGCCGGGCGCGCGGGAGACGCGTCCTACCGCCCCCGCCCGCGCCAACCGCGCCGTCGTCACCCACGTCGCAACTCTAACGGCTCCAGGGTCGACCCCGGGAATTCAGGAACCCCCTGCGAGACCACCCACACCGCCCAAGACTAGGCATAAGCCTTTTACAATCTGCCACCAAAACATCAGATGCCTTAACAACAAGACAAAACAAATAGAAGTTTTATTAAATAAAGAATTGTCTTGTGATATTCTTATAATGTCGGAGCACTGGCTCCGCGATAGTCAAATAGATAGCGTAACATTATGTAATTACGACCTTATCTCCTCTTACTTCGCCCGCGCGGTACAGAGGCGCGGGGGTAAGGCGACAAAGGGGATCGGGAGAGGAGCGGGCGGCAGGCGCGCCTAGTGTGATACACAAGAGGTGAAATGCGCACTGGACAGGTTTTGAGATATGTGACGTTATAGCGGTTAATAGTTGGTGTTTTTTTAATGGGAAAGAATATGACGTTAATTTTATTGAAAGTTTATAAAACAACAAACTTAATTAACTTTTGTACTTTTATTCAATCCAAATTATGAATATAATAATTTATAATAATATGTAAGTACGATACCACAGATCATATAACGATACTGATGATGACGACTCGAAAGTGATTTATAAATTATAAATCAATCACTTATGTCCATATCAATATCACTTGAACTTGATTCTTCACTTTCGGAGTTATCGTCTTCATCAGAATCGTCCTGCAGAATTCGGGTCCAATTTCTTCTTTCTAAAATATGTGTACACATTAAAAGCCATTTGCTTGGTTTGACTATTAAGTTTCTGTCCAAAGATAAGTCGAGGCATCTTGAGAATGTAATCTCATGTGTATATTTCACCAAGCGCCCGGAACTTATAAACACGAGTGACTGCTAACCGCGTGGCTAGCAAACTGAGCTACGGTAAAAATGCGCCTGCCGCCCGCATCTCTCTCGATCCCCTTTGTCGTCTTACCCCCGCGCCCCTGTACCGCGCGGGCGAAGACTCATTTAAGCGGTCTACCTATAGGAAACTGCAGAGTCGAATGCCATACATGTTTTACTTGTGCAGTTGATAAAACCGAGCAAGCATACCCTAGTGTGTATGAGCCGTTTAAGGCCATATTTGGTATCGTATTCTGGTTAGTAAAAACTAGAAAAAAAAAAAATTCCAGAAAAATGTTTGGCCTTCGTATGGAGGGTTGACCGACTTGGACGACCTGCCAACACTTTTTTCGACCAAACATTTTTTCTTCTACTTTTTCCTAATCATAACGCGATACTGAATATGCCTTTTAACGGACTCCCACTATTTTTGTTACACCTTATATTACTTATTGTTTAATTTAGAAGATAGGTACTAAATAACCTTGAGGACATCGGAGAAACAGAATACTACAAAAATATAATATCAAGTAAAAATAATAATAAATAATAATTCAGCCTATATACGTCCCACTGCTGGGCACAAGGCCTCCTCCCTTTTGGCGCATTGTTTCATCTGCTACTATTTCTACTGACCGTACAGTCAAGTGCAAAAATATGTATCGAAAGAATCGTCTCATAAATATGGTACTACGCTCTTATTACACTGGAATAAGATGCTATGGGACATATTTTTGAGTAAGATGTGTACACCCATATTTTTACACTTGACTGTTTTATGTTTGTTTATTTGGTCAACATATCTGGAGATAATTATGTTCAAAACCTGTACCCCTAGTGTAAATCATAACGTGACGAACGCGTTTGCGTTAAGTCTCATTTTGTATAAGATTTTGAGTTTCCAAAACGTCCCGCTTGGCGCTCTTTCTAAATCACATACAAAATGAGACTAAACGCAAACGCGTACGTCACGTTTCGAAATCGAATTTATTTACACTAGGGGTACAAATCTTTGAAGAAATTACTGTTAACTACAGTGAATAAATAAATGTTAATGACATAGTAGTTGTAAACAGCGTAGTAAAAGAAATCATAAATGATAAGTTATAGCGATAGGGACCTAATAGCGGTATAATTATATATGTTTAGATTAATTTAAGTACTTACGTTCAATTGCTATTACAAGAATCATTTTAAGAATAATCCATTTCCAAACAAATCAACACGACATTCCAGTGACTAAAATATTAGGTGCTGAAATCGTGTTCAATAATTTTGAATTTTAGTATAGAGAAGAAATTTTAGTAACATTCTCGCCTGCGTATTTAATGTGCATTAAAATTTTACTTACTACATACTTAGTAGATCTAAAAATACTGTAAGTTTTCACGATTACGAATCAATATATATTATACACGTACAGTCAGCATCAAAAGTAGCGGATCAAATAACGTTTCATAAGTATCTACCATTCTGTAACAGCTTAACAAAAAGTGATGTCTTTAATGTAGAACAACTAAGACTGTAAAAGATATACTTTTGAGCACGAATTTTAGAAATTTACCTATATTTGTAAAAGTTATCCGGAATATCAGATATTTTTGGCGCGTTGTTTCATTCGCTACTTTTGATGCTGACTGTACCTACATTAAAACAGTTTGTTAACTTAATAAATGAGCACTGCGCTTAATTAAGTAGATTAATGTTTAAATAAAATAATAATTATTTTACATTACTTAGTATGAGGATGTTGCGTATGCAACTTATTATTGTACAAATATTTCCAATGCAGTAGCTACACGCAGCCGCCGGCCTCGGCTAGTATTCTATAACAAAATGTGGTGGTTCTCTATGTAGAACAATTAAGACGTTAAAAGATATACTTTTGATAGTAAATGTTAGAGATTTTTCAATATTTGGAAAAGTTATCCGGAATATCAGATACTTTTGGCGCGTTGTTTCATCCGCTACTATTGATGCTGACCCTACCTATATTGGATAATTTATTATACGAACAATTGTGTTCCGGACCTTTGAGAGGCGTGCGCGGAGCTGAAGCAATTTAATTTTAAATTGAGGCTTACTTTTTAATATTCTGATTGGTGGAGGTATGTTGTTCCAACATTTGGTGGCCCGATACCTAAAATAGGAATCTTTTTGTTTTGTTTTACTTTATTATTTAGTACAATTTAAAATGGGGTGAACATGAGGAGGGAATGGCGGCTCGGGGGCGGTGGGGGGAGGGGGGGGGGGGTCTGTCTAATGCGTACACAATGAGTTTTTTTTTGTTTATTTCATTGAGTACGCATTAGATTTTGATTTTTTGTTGTTTTTCGAACTCTACATACCATTTTATGACTAGTCATTATTTTTATTTTTTATTTGGCGCTTATTCGGCCGCAGCAAAATTTTTAAATAAATAATAATAAAGATATGAGATTCGGTCATATTTTTATACTTATAACTTTTATATTATATATGTACTTTTATATAAATACCTACTCTCTAAAGTTTAGGTATTTATATATAAGTAAGTACTTACAAGTACCTATAAGTATGTATACGTACGTACCTATAGAAGAGAATTTTTGCTTTTCAGAGACATCTTGGTTGGGTGTGTGCATAGTTGAGATAGTCACACGTCTCTCCCGCGCCGCTGACGATCGACGAGGTTCTTTCTTCCTAGCGTTGTCCCAGCATATTGCCACGGCTCAATGGAGCCTGGGGTCCGCTTTGACAACTAATCCCAAGATTTGGCGTAGGCACTAGTTTTTACGAAAGCCACTGCCATCTGACCTTCCAACCCAGAGGGTAAAACTAAGCCTTGTTGGGATTAGTCCAGTTTCCTCACGATGTTTTCCTTCACCGAAAAGCGACTGGTAAATATCAAATGATATCTGTTCTGAAGTTCTGTTACTCGATTTGCAACCTCTTTATTCCCGTTAAAACAAATGCTACCGAAAAAATAAAAAATGGCATAATGTGGTGGATTTGTGAGCTATAATTATATACCACACATAACGCTTATCTCGTCGTATCTATAATGAATTGGGGCCTAAAAGAGAATCGTATTCCAATTTTTTGAAACGCTTGTATTACTTTCTATATTAACTAAAAGTTGCCTTAAAATTCAGCTTTTATACTAAAAACGGCTTTAAATATGTTAAATTAACAAAATATATTTTGACAGATGCTTTCGCGCCCAAAACGCTCTTTGAAAATTGTGTGACGTCACAGTTTATGGTTTGACACATAACTACATACACACGTAGAAGATACGAACTGTCAACTGATATTTGTCATTTGTTGTTAATCGCCTAACTGTCAACAGTGTCAATCCGAGAGTTGTGACGTCATCAGAATCTTCAATGACGTTTCGAGTTTGGTCACGTGACGTGTGCCAAAAGATATTTTAAATTTCTATATTTACAAAAATATGGTCATTACAGGTCCCCTAAAAGTAGTTTAAAGTGTTCTTATAATCCAAAAGAATTTATTGGGATACAATTATGCCCTAAGATTTGTAGATGGAAACAACCCTATTGCGTTGCACAAATGTGGGCACCCGCCAAACATGATTTTGGGTGTGTCATACTCAGGGCTAACACAGATTCATTACTGTGAAAAAGGTGTGAAAACCGGAAACTGGAAACCGTTCTCGAACCAATAGTGAAGCCCTTAAGCCACTTCCTATTTCAAAACCAGCCATGGATCTTTGAACAAGACTCAGCTCCTGCACATAAGGCAAAAACAACTCAAGCCTGGTTTCGAAGGAACAAAATTGACTTTATTGCCCACGAAGACTGGCCGTCCTCCAGCCCGGACCTTAACCCCCTGGATTATGCCATATAGCAGGTTATTGAGGAGAAAGCCTGTGCTAAACCCCACACAAATCTTAACTCCCTCAAGCAGGCCATAGTTAAGACAGTGACGGAATTAGACATGACAATCGTGCGTGCCGCTATTGATGACTGGCCTCGTCGTTTCAGGGCCTGTGTCAAAGCCAGAGGAGGGCGATTTTGAATGATATTGTCATATGTGATTCCTGATTTTGTGTACTTCATTTTACTTATTATTTTATAATATATACTTTATTAAACTTTCGTTGGTATATTTATGTAGATAAAGATTATTGCAGTAACAGAATTTAATAACCAACTAGGTAGAAAACAATGCAATGCATTAAACCGCTAACGATATTCACAGGGGCATTATTGTTTCTTGGTACGACCGCCAACCGACGCCGCGAAGTAGAGTGGTGCTCGTGCATATAATTGATCTTTGAGCGTTATCGATAAAAATGTTTGGATATAGTGTGTGTGAAAGTAATTATTTTTCAAGTAAAATTTTACAATTATTTTATATGCACCTAATGTTTAATTTACTACTTATTAATTTGGATTAAAAATCGAATTGGTAAGCCAAAAAATAAACTGATTTAATTAAGTACAATTTATTTATAACATTATAGTTTATACCTATAAGTATATTTTATTCAGGTTCTTAGCAACGACCCGAATATCTGCACTAGGTATAATCAAATATGTTCATGATTGCAATTTTTTTCAGTTTCCCGAAAAATCCCAGTATTAAAGAAAAATGGATAGATGCTACAGGCAGAGGCCCTAACTGGTTTACGAGCGAGAAAAGTGTTATTTGTTCGGATCATTTTCAAGAAAAATGTTTCCAGTTACAGTTCGCCTCATTTATATAACGATAGAATATAAATATGTTTAAAATAATAGTATATTGTATACTTAGTCGATCCAAAAGTTCTATCAGAAAGATTTTTACTGATAATTATGATTACTCTTTCCTTATTATTCGTACATATGATTTAAAAGCATATTTAATGGTGCATTATACTTACAATATAATTTACTATAACTTGCTTTCGCAGTTCTTCATAACTCTTTGTAACATGCTGGAATTGCTTTCAATTGGTGACGAAATATGCTATAATAAACTGAAACTATTTTTTTGAAAATGAAGCGCTCGCGTCTAACGACAATCCCAAAGTAAACAATTTAAACAAACATAACATCAAATAATGACTAAAATTTTAACCAATTTGATTAGTTAAGCATCAACAAGCTTTCGCATCATGGTACATAATTTTTTTTTAATTAAAAGCTTTGTATTACATTTTATCAGTAAAAACCTTTGTGAGAGAACTTATGGATCAACTAATATACCTTACACGTACCTTAAAATTCTTAGCTCGTAAATAAGGTCAAAAATTTAAAGGAATATAAATTAAGTCTATGGCAATAATTATTTAAAACAAAAATGTCAAAACTCTAAGGTCATGTTCAGAACATGTAAAATATCGATAGCTCTATCGAATTGTCCTCACTCTAGTGCCGCCGCTCTAGGCTCCTACACCGCGCGGTTTGGCCAATCACAGCGCGTGAGTTGGTTGTCTGGCCACGCCTTTAATGATGTGGTGGGGGCCAGTTGGAGACAGCGAGACTCGTTGAAATTATGCTTCGTTATAAATCTCCTTACTTCTTATATCTATGTCTGTGACAAATGAGTTACATTGTTAGTAATTACTATTGTGCGGGACGACTTTTATACAAACTTTTATTTTTAGTGTTTACACTAAATTTTCGTGACATTCAAACATATTGTTCATACATTATTCGCTCCTGAACTAGGGAAAAGAAACTACGAGTAAGTGGCTCTTTCAAGTACTTTCAACACCTGTAGGGCTAAGATGGTCTGCTCTTTACCATTTGTCACCATGCCTGTCACGTTCTGACAAGTATGTAAGTGCCGTCGCAAAAATGCCGGACAACGCGAGGAAGATGATGATGTTACTTCAAAATAAATATTATAAAAATAACACAGTTATAAAACGTCTGCGATAAATCAGCTTATCATTAATAAATGGCTTTCCGCAATGTGATCAATGATTATAAATGATACAAAACTGATTACGAATATAAATTCCTAAGCAATATATCTGAAGATAACAAAATAAATAAAAATCATCATGATAACACGATAACACAGTATGTTAGTACACTATAAGTCACACACAACTTCCTGGCTTCCATTGAGAATAATTGCGCTTAACATTAAATGAATATGAAGCGTATAATATATTTAATACTCCAAGTTTACCTTTCAAACAGTGTGTTAAGTGAAAAATTTCGATATGACAACTACACTGTGTTTAAAATACATGTAGAAAATTCGGAACAAGTGAAAGTACTACGTGATCTCCAAGACACCGACTTTCGGTTTGATTTCTGGACGTACCCCGAACATTCGTCAAAGTTCGTGCAAATTATGACAAGTCCGGAGGATAGAGCGGATCTGCTGAAATTATTGACTGAAAATAATATGAATGCTGAAATCAGCATGAATAATGTGCAAGAGTAAGTAATTATACAATAAAAAGAAATCAGTGTTTTTCGACCGGTTGCCAACCAACTGGGATAGTTTTTGTAAAATAAGCAAATTTTTGTTCTTCATGTACCCAGAACACAAGCCTAATAAGTCTTATTTAACGTAATAAGGGATTTCATTGATTATTTTAGGTTATTGTATTATGATCAATGTTCCTATTATGTGTGTATTTGTTTTATTTACTGGGTAAACTAAGTTAAGTGGCATAGATACTTAATATCACGTTAGAATCTGTTATTTATACAGATGGCACAGATTTAATTTTTGTTTACTATTTTAGGTTTATCGACAGGCAAACTATAAAACGTTACACAAGAAATATCATCGGAAGCATGACGTGGGACGCTTATTACAGTCTAGATGACATTTACGCCTGGATCGATGACGTAGTCGCACAATATCCCAACGTTGCCACAAAAGTCATCGGGGGTCAAACTTACGAAGGTCGTGAAATAGTAGGGATTAAAATTCATTCTTACATTAACAATAATAAGTGTACCTAACATATAAATGTATTTTTTTGTTTTTTTACAAGAAGTTGACTTTCCTGTTTCTAACCATAAGGATAAAGACTCATTTGTTGCTTCGAAAACACACAACGCGCTATATTTATTAAATCCGAAATTATTTTTAGTTATTATGTCTTCAGTCCAAATATCACCTTTGAGCTGCAATAGGTACAAACTAGGGAACAAATCGAATTATGCTACTTATTAAATATGTGGATTTTTGTTATTTAAGTAGTTACACTTACATTACTTGGAGGATTTAACAACTGGAGACCCCTTGTCGGTAATTTTCCGTACAAAACAGTCTGCCGATTTTTGCGAGGGAGGGGCGCGTCAAATGTATGGCGTGACATACAAATAGCCATGTCAGATGACCATCGGCCGAGGTTTTCGACAGAGGGGTATTCTTAAAGGCGACTCCAGTTGTTAAATCCTTCAAGACTTATTACATACCAGTTATAAACTGACAAACCGATGGGGTCGACCGGGTGGCCTAGAGGTTATGTCTAGCCGTGTAAGCTGAAAACGCCGATTCGATTAATAGCAAACTAGTTTTCCGCCAGCGAAAAGATATATAAAAAAAAGTGTAAATATAAAAGCTATATCTGTGGTAACAGGAACGCTTTTGGAATTTCGATAGTCTTAAAAGTTCAAGAGATCAAAATAAAAAACAAAGTATTTGTACTTTATTATTTAGGAAAACGGGACTTAATCGCGTTTAACTAAGTTTTAATTGCGTATCATTAAGTAATTTTTCGAGATCACGGGGACAATGGCCGTCCTCGAAACGTCGGAGTCATTTCAAAAATTGATACGCAATAAGTCCCGTTGATGTGAATAGTAATATGTAAAAGTGAAAGTTTCAATCAAAATATTTACAAACTCACCCGTCTCCTTCTCATAGAACTGCCTGAAGGCCGCGAGCGCCGGGTCGTATTTCACCTCCTCGGGTAACCCGAGCCACAGCTGCAGTGCACCCGCCGTGAGATCCTGCGACACGAGCGAATACTGGCTCCGCGTCAGCTCGGGTTCACGCTCTCTGGAACCCCACACTTTTACTCGCTTCATGAACGACATTGCACATTATTTTTAATGTTTGTCACTTTATTTTTTGCACTGTATTTACATTATTTACTACTCGAAACTTGGTGAGACATTCATTAAGATTTCAGTTCGTAGATTTGATGGCCAAAGTTATTTTGAGTATAATTTAGACGAGTTTTTTGTTGTGTTGTATTATCCGTTATAAGAGGGGATTTATTAGTGTTGGCGCAACATAAGTACCCCTACGAAGACCGGTTGACACATGACTTCACACACATACGTCACAGCTCCCCGCTCCGTCTACCTACATTAGACTGCACATCTTCCAAGCACTGCACCATACAGCCGAAGCGGCTACACATATTCTTATAGATTATCCAAAATACCTAAACCTTATTGTTTATAATTATTAAGTTAATAAAAAATACGATAGTACTATCCTGGAGTTCTTCATTCTTCATCAGAAGAGCTTAATTTGAGGAGTATATAATAATTAATAATAAGAATTAGTAATAAGCATACATTGTCAAAATTACAGCTACATAATAGAATAAAACGAAATTATGATTACTTATAAAATAAAACTAAACCAACCTAGAAAAAATAAAATACCTAAAACAAACCCTGGCCTCTTGGCACGGTGCCCAACGCGCAGGCAGCATGCCCGCTCTGTATCGCGATGGCAAGCCTTTGCGCGAGAAAGCTGCCTGCGCGAGGGTCTACGGTTGCCTCCCTCAATCGCTTTTCAAGCTCCCTGTGGAACCCAAGCGCACCTTATGACTTCTTAGACCTCTAGGTCTTTTAACTAAAACACATTATATTTAGGGCATGATTTTTTATTTATTTATTTATTTAGAAACCAAACAGTCGTATAAACATATCAATTTTGTTAATCATTGATTATATTTGATAATATAGGTAACGAGAATACCATTATAAGGGTTCCTTACCTCAAAAGGAAAAAACGGAACCCTTATAGATTCGTCTGTCTTTCTGATTATTTCAATATCCTATGGATTAACTATAACAAGAAAGCTTACAGTGCCTTGCGTGTCCAATGCCGTTGGGGTTGCCGCATTTTTGTAGCGCATTCAGCATGTTTGCTGAGGTCCTCATGGATGATTATTATGCAATAGTGCGCAAACGAGTAGCCTCCCAGATGTGTCGGCTGCGAGGCAGCGCCAACAGTTCCTTAGCGGCAATAGGAAAGAGACTGGATAACCCTTTGAAACGACATTGGGTGTCGTAGCATGCTCCAAAACACCAATCATAAACGGTAATGGGCCAATAGGAGGCTCGGCAAAAGGTATGCTCTTGAATTTTCACGCATAGTCTGATACGCTCCTTTAGATACTGACTGTATGCTGTCCGGGCCAAGCAGAAGATATCCGACACTTCGTGTTCTATAGAATTAGAAAGCGTCACGGTCACCTGTCATAGAAAATAAAGTGTTGGTTGCCCCGGCCCGGACCCGGGCCGTCGTAACGAAAGTCATCATTTTTATTATTATATGTATTTCAATTTGTTAGATCGCCGTCTGGCTCAGTAAAAAAATTAAAATCAGATGTAAAGTCGGGAGAGGTATAGTATACTATTATTTTTTTAATACCACGTTTGTGGCAAATACACTATTTTTGTACGGACATGCGTATTTTTTTTAGAGTAATGCAAAAATCGCTAGGTAATGTGTGCCTAATGCCTACTATGATTTGAAGAGTTCTCTTGATCCTTAATCGATCCAATCATCAGAACTGGTCTCTCGTATCAACCAAAATAAAGATGGAAGTACTTAATCAATCTTTCAAGGCCAATTGTTATTATTCAAGACTTGATAAGATTCACTTTTAAATCATGATATAAATTCACGGCACCATAACCTTCGAGGAGTTGTTAAATCCTCCAATTCTACAAGCTACAAGTTAACCGTGCGATATCATTTATTGTTTTTTAAACCAACAGCATGAAATTGTAAGTTCTCGTTTAACAAGCTATCTAATGTCAATTTCGGCGAAGGGATCGTAAAGTCTTCCGTTACAACCCCTTAAGTATAGGGGTAGTATAATTTGAGCTACCGTTGTCCGATCAACCCTTCTGATACCTGCCGTTGTAGGTGTTAAAAAAATTTGACCGTTAAATGGTCATGAAAATTTACGAATAGCTTAGTATGAAAGTATGTATTTACCTATGAAAAAAAAAGAAACATTATGATCCCTTTCACTGATTCGTTTCACGTTTCGGGATTCTCGCTCACGACCTCAGGCTTGGAAGCAGCATACCTATGCGCTAAAGAAGAAAATTGCTAAATAAACTGTGCCACGGGCAACGAATACCCCTCGAGACAATTCTAAAAACTCTAAGCACAATTAGTTTGCGTTGTATTATCACAGAGTTCCCATGGCCACTTCCTGTCTCCATCATCAGATCAGCTCCATGTCATCATAATATTGCATTGCCATCCGATTTATATATGTATGCAAAATGTCAGTTCAATCGGAAATCGGGAAGTGGGTCACATTTAGCTTACAAGATGTGACACTAACAAAATAATATACATACTTAACAAGGCAAGTTGAATAAAAGCTTGTAAAAATACAGAAAAGATAATATTTATAAGGTGGTCATGTTTTCCTTTATGTGGCCTATCAAGAATTTATCAAAAAGTATATTAGATATTTGTGACAATAGGACCCGAAATGGAATGATTGAGACTAAAAGTATGTAGGTACCTACTTCAGTATGGGGAATAATTCAGGCACCCATTCAAGTTGCCTAACTACTGATGTTGTTTAACAGCCACGTAAACAAATTTATAAAGGACCCTATCATTCGAACAACAACATCCTGCAAAGCAAAATATTCTGCTAGTTGTTATTGTAGGTAATCGTAACAAAGTGTGTAAATAATAATGGGCTAACGCTTGAACTACCTAAGTGGCTCGGTTTGTTTTTGATATCACAGCTGAGCTGTGAGTCAGAATAATCGTTGTAGATAAGGAGCCCGTTTCAGAATTCAGACTTAACAAATTGCTACGGTAAATTTTTTACTCATTAATTTTTTATACGACCTTAAATATTAGTATTTACTAAATAAACGAGACTTAATCGCGTAAAATTAAGTTTTCAATTTACCTCTTTCGAGGATGGCTTTGACCCCCTGGTCTTGGAGAAGACTGGCTAAAGTTGACATCAACATCTAGCCGCGCGAGTTTTTCGGACTAACCGCACTTGGTCTTGTTTATCAACTTGAACGTTTTGCGCACTAGGGATTTACTCTGTCGATACACAGCACTCACGAAGTTTCGGTTTTTCAACCTGCGATATTTGTTTTCGCTTACATTTACTAGTAGCTCGTAGTTGTAACGTCGGAGGTAAATTTTAAACTTAATTGTACGCAATTAAGTCCCATTTTAGTACGGAAATACTAATCTTCAAAATAAGATCAAACCCACTGCTTTGCTTAAGATTACAAATGTAATAAACGGTTAATCCACAATAATAAACGCGCTCGTTTACTACTAAACACACATTTAGCAACTCAAATCAAGTAGTAAGTAGTAATTGAATGCATCTACCTACCCTATAATCATATCACACACGAACACTGATTTACCTATCTTCAAAATTGATTATATTTAAAAAGCATATACATGATTTAGGAATTCACTGAACAAATGAAATTAAATATCTCAATCCATTTTGCCGTCGTAGTTAAAATAACACTCTCGTACAAGAATCCGACTTGCATTCACAGAGCACAAGAATTGTCATCTCGTTCCACAATCAAGGGTACCCAACGCGATCTATTCAACCTACCCGCTATTCATATATAGAAATAATGATTTTATTTATAGGCAACTCATCGGTATCAACCAAGCCTACAATCCTACTGATATTAAGCAAACATTGGAGCCTATGAATGAACGAAATATGTATTTTAGGTTTCCTCAAGATATAAAATGATATGCAAATAATTAAGTAGGTATATGAAATTACCGCACCGTAACACGTAGTTGTTTGGCAGCTGACCCATGATGGTTTTGTGTTTTTCAACACGCCCATGGTCCGGATGAAGCTCCTACAGCGTCCCGCCCATGTTGGCCGTATCCACACGCTAAGCTTCCAACGAATGTGGCAGCTTATACTCGTATCTGCGAACAAGTTCTAATACACGGTTTTCTTATGATTTGCCACTCACAGTGACAAATTAAGAACCTTTAAGACCCGATGCTCGTGAAATGTAGCCCTTTCGGCAGCTGCCCGTGGTAGGCTCACACCGTTCTTCACAACCATGGCTCAAGTCAATACGACCCGCGCGTCGCCCATTGCAGTCGCTGTTCTTTTCCTATCTCCTGAAGATGGCCGCTAATAGACATATCTGCAAACAAGCTTAGACACATGGTTTTCCTTACAACCTAACACTCACAGGATTCCTTCTTGACTCGACGCTCTCCTGAAGGCAAAAGACCTCGAATCCACTTTGCAGTTCCTTAAAAATCCTCGTTCCCCCATGAGAACACGTATCATTTCAAAGCGAAATGAACTTGTACATTAAATAAGCAACATTAAACTTTTTTAATTCTTTAAAAATCGCAGTAATCAAAGGGTAACAAAAAAGTGACAGTCGTCATTTAAATGTCATACACGTTTGCATGTACACATCTATCAATATAATATTGTTATTAAAGTAACTAAAACCGTAATCAACATTCATTAAAATCTAGTAAATATAAGAAAAAAAAATTTAACAGCAAGAATTTACTTTAAAATTGCACTTTAAGAGGCCTTTATCGATTTTAGTCGCAAAAATGTCAAATTGATAGATTAAGCGCATGAAATTGTACACCTTTTGTTAACTATTAAAAATAACAAGTACTGGTTTCTTTTAGCACGTCTTGTTATCTTTCATTATAATTTTTTTTTTTTAAACAGACTCACTTAATTAGTAATGTTTTTTTTTCTGATGGACGTTTAGGTAAACGCGCGAAAAGCAGTGATTTTGTCGATCTTATTTGTAAATTTCGTTAAGTTTGGACTGCTCTTACCGGGATTCGAAATCAGGACCATCGGCTTCATTAGCAGGGTCACTACCTAGACAAGACCTGTCGTCAGTATTTTTCTTTAATTTTTTTACCCGGTCGCGATACGGACAAGTGTTACGAGTATGGACTAACAAGGCAGTACCTGAAATATCACTGAAAACGAATGAAGAGTATTTTTGTGATGTAATAACGTGTATTTTGTTACAGTGGGCACAACAACGACACACCTCACCGTGGTGAGGGTGAATAGCGACCCGTCGCCCGTGAAGGACCATCAGGTGCCCGTGTTCCTGTACAGCAGGCAGAGCTTCGTGGCGGACCAGTGGGACCTTACCACCAATCAGGTAAGTCTTATTTATATTGTGTGACCCTATTTGTGTAATTACGTGGAGACGGGGACCTTGGGGAACGGAGACTAAAGCTGTTATAAAGGAACTTGAGCGCCATTTATATATTACGAAAGACGATTTTTGCCAGCTTTTGACTCCACCCACACCTATCTAAGAAAAAATAAGAATAGGCCGGCCCCCTCCACCCTATATTACGTAAGAATCTAAAGGAAAATATACAAGTTTCATTTGCCTTAGTGTTTATTTTCAAGAAAATCATTTTTGGAACGTTTATTTGTGCCTACAAAGGTAGTCCGTCTAAGCTAAGTCTGCGCCGTGTTTGATATCATAGTGTGGAAGTATTATTTTAAACGTCATAATTTCATAGAAATTCCAACCGCCCCCCCCCCCTAAATCATCTTACGTAATAAATGAATGGTGCCTTAGAGATAGGAGCTGTGATCCATGCTCCGGGTCACATCTGGTGCAAGGGGTCATACGGCCCGCCTGATGGTAAGCAGTCACCGCAGCCTATGGACGCCTGCAACTCCAGAGATGTTACATGCGCGTTGCCGACCCTTTAAAAACCTGTACACTCCTTTTTTGAAGAACCCCATACTGTACCCGGGAAAACCTCGGAAGGGAGCTCAAGGGTTCTCGCTAAACCTACCCTTATAAATAACGTTACTACTGGGTGCCTAGCCAACGTGACAATCGCTTACGCTACGCCAATGAAACGCTTTGTGTCTCTCTGTCACTCTTCCATATTAGTGCGACACTGACAGTTGCGATTTATTCGCTACGGTTGGCATTTTGGCTACGCACCCTGTTGTGCCGTCTGAAACTCTCCAAATTTGCGAAAATTTCACTTTAAAAAACTTTTTTGTATGGGAATCAATTTCCATTTCTATAATGAAAGTTTCCCTTGTTTCCTGTGAAATTTCCTTAAACTATTCGTACTGCGGATGTCTGTGGACGACGGTAACGGTCTACTGGTTTGACCCCTTTTTATATTATAGCCTATCTTGGGTAACTCCTGGGTAAAAGCCCCTCCTTTCTTCCACCATTCATCACGGTTTGGTGCATGTTCCCGCCAGTCACTGCAAAAAACGTCGAGGTCATCCCGCCATATTTTTTTTGGTCTACCTCTGCCCCGGCTAAACTGCGGTGTCCATTCGGTAGCCAATTTGGCTCACCGATTTGGATCCGTTTGCCTCCTATATCTAAAAATAATCCGCAACTTGCACATAAATCTACCGTTCGCACTCTATATTTCCTTATAATTTTACTCCAGTTTCCTTATAATGGTAATATTCCCAGGTAATATCCCCCTCATTATATATTCGGAGTCAACAGCATTGTGATTCAGGCTGGACCGGTCAATCTAAATGTTAATGACGTTTATCATCGGCACCACCCTTTTGGTAAGGTATTGAGAATCTGTTACCTATAAACTCATACGCCCACACTTGTATCGTAATGTACTATATTAAGCGTATGTGCTCACTATTTACTGCGCTAAAATTAAATTCAATATTAAGAGGGGAATTTGACTGATTGGAATTGATGGCAAAGACGACTACCTTTTTTGTTCCCGACCACTACTTACGTGGTCGTAGCCATCGCCTTCTAGCGAATGGAACCTTTCACACGTTAGCACACCAGTATTCTCCAATCGCCCCCTTCCGGACCCTACTCAACAATTTTTTTTATCTTTTGCACCTGACTGCGACTTGTTTGCTGACAAAAATTATAAAATTTTAAAAGGTTTTTAACGTTATTATGTATCAACATCAGCACATATTTATCGTATCTAGCTTATAGCTCTTATTACTACTTAATTTTAATGCTGAAAACTGTGTATTTTTACTGTATGTTCCAGAGTTTATGATATTTCAGCACTGTTGCACGTGTCACCTTTATAGGGTAACAGATGTGCTATGAGTTTTAACTGTGGTCTAACCACACATCATAGCGCTCACTATAGCGAAAACCAAGAACAATCTTGAAAATTTACAATGATTTTTAAAGGCATTGGCCAGGAATATCACAAAACTGTAAAATAATCTATAACAAGAATCTTCGCCTTTTATCATCGTTTATTTTTTCCTTTCGATTAAAAGATGGTTTCAAAAAATTCAACCCATATTGAATTGAAGAAGTCGTAAAAATCTTAGAACACAAAATCTTAGCTCATAAAAATCGAAAATGGCGCGCGACTGCGCTCGGCTTCCGTTACGTTTGTGCCGAAAGTATTCCCGAAACATTCCAACTTAACACACGAACTTTATTCCGAAGTTAGTTACCTATGTCAACTTCAATTACAGGTCAAATTATCGATACTGACGTGAATCGATAGTTGAAGGTGTGAAGTAAGGTATTTTTAGGTAGTAGGAGCATAATATAGTATTTGTGCATAAAAGTTAAATGCAATTTACATTTTACAGTAGTTAGTATTTTTACCATCGATACCACGCACAATGAGTTTTTTCTAAAAACATCTCTCTTTTACCATTAAAGTTTAAAATTTGAGTTTTAACAGGTAATTAGGCCTGGATAATCCTCAGCGAGGACAAAAGCTGAACCATAGGCCCGGTGGGACGCAACAAAGGAGGGATAATAACCCTAAATCATCTTACGTAATAAATGAATGGTGCCTTAGAGATAGGAGCTGTGATCCATGCTCCGGGTCACATCTGGTGCAAGGGGTCATACGGCCCGCCTGATGGTAAGCAGTCACCGCAGCCTATGGACGCCTGCAACTCCAGAGATGTTACATGCGCGTTGCCGACCCTTTAAAAACCTGTACACTCCTTTTTTGAAGAACCCCATACTGTACCCGGGAAAACCTCGGAAGGGAGCTCAAGGGTTCTCGCTAAACCTACCCTTATAAATAACGTTACTACTGGGTGCCTAGCCAACGTGACAATCGCTTACGCTACGCCAATGAAACGCTTTGTGTCTCTCTGTCACTCTTCCATATTAGTGCGACACTGACAGTTGCGATTTATTCGCTACGGTTGGCATTTTGGCTACGCACCCTGTTGTGCCGTCTGAAACTCTCCAAATTTGCGAAAATTTCACTTAAAAAAACTTTTTTGTATGGGAATCAATTTCCATTTCTATAATGAAAGTTTCCCTTGTTTCCTGTGAAATTTCCTTAAACTATTCGTACTGCGGATGTCTGTGGACGACGGTAACGGTCTACTGGTTTGACCCCTTTTTATATTATAGCCTATCTTGGGTCCCACTCCTGGGTAAAAGCCCCTCCTTTCTTCCACCATTCATCACGGTTTGGTGCATGTTCCCGCCAGTCACTGCAAAAAGCGTCGAGGTCATCCCGCCCTATTTTTTTTGGTCTACCTCTGCCCCGGCTAAACTGCGGTGTCCATTCGGTAGCCAATTTAGCTCACCGATTTGGATCCGTTTGCCTCCTATATCTAAAAATAATCCGCAACTTGCACATAAATCTACCGTTCGCACTCTATATTTCCTTATAATTTTACTCCAGTTTCCTTATAATGGTAATATTCCCAGGTAATATCCCCCTCATTATATATTCGGAGTCAACAGCATTGTGATTCAGGCTGGACCGGTCAATCTAAATGTTAATGACGTTTATCATCGGCACCACCCTTTTGGTAAGGTATTGAGAATCTGTTACCTATAAACTCATACGCCCACACTTGTATCGTAATGTACTATATTAAGCGTATGTGCTCACTATTTACTGCGCTAAAATTAAATTCAATATTAAGAGGGGAATTTGACTGATTGGAATTGATGGCAAAGACGACTACCTTTTTTGTTCCCGACCACTACTTACGTGGTCGTAGCCATCGCCTTCTAGCGAATGGAACCTTTCACACGTTAGCACACCAGTATTCTCCAATCGCCCCCTTCCGGACCCTACTCAACAATTTTTTTTATCTTTTGCACCTGACTGCGACTTGTTTGCTGACAAAAATTATAAAATTTTAAAAGGTTTTTAACGTTATTATGTATCAACATCAGCACATATTTATCGTATCTAGCTTATAGCTCTTATTACTACTTAATTTTAATGCTGAAAACTGTGTATTTTTACTGTATGTTCCAGAGTTTATGATATTTCAGCACTGTTGCACGTGTCACCTTTATAGGGTAACAGATGTGCTATGAGTTTTAACTGTGGTCTAACCACACATCATAGCGCTCACTATAGCGAAAACCAAGAACAATCTTGAAAATTTACAATGATTTTTAAAGGCATTGGCCAGGAATATCACAAAACTGTAAAATAATCTATAACAAGAATCTTCGCCTTTTATCATCGTTTATTTTTTCCTTTCGATTAAAAGATGGTTTCAAAAAATTCAACCCATATTGAATTGAAGAAGTCGTAAAAATCTTAGAACACAAAAACTTAGCTCATAAAAATCGAAAATGGCGCGCGACTGCGCTCGGCTTCCGTTACGTTTGTGCCGAAAGTATTCCCGAAACATTCCAACTTAACACACGAACTTTATTCCGAAGTTAGTTACCTATGTCAACTTCAATTACAGGTCAAATTATCGATACTGACGTGAATCGATAGTTGAAGGTGTGAAGTAAGGTATTTTTAGGTAGTAGGAGCATAATATAGTATTTGTGCATAAAAGTTAAATGCAATTTACATTTTACAGTAGTTAGTATTTTTACCATCGATACCACGCACAATGAGTTTTTTCTAAAAACATCTCTCTTTTACCATTAAAGTTTAAAATTTGAGTTTTAACAGGTAATTAGGCCTGGATAATCCTCAGCGAGGACAAAACTGAACCATAGGCCCGGTGGGACGCAACAAACGAGGGATAATAACATCGCAATGTCGGTAGCTTCTGCCAAAAAAATGGCGTAAAAACTGTTGTTGGTTGTTGGCATTGTGATTTCACGCAGCTGGCTTTGAAAATGTTATCTGTTTATTGGCAATGCTGACCTCTTGGTGTTTAGTGTTATATGCGAATTTGATGAACTGAAACTACGCTCAAGGGAAATATTGGTTAAACAAGGATAGGCACAAAAGACGATATAGATGGTATTGAACTTCTATTTATATTTTTCTCCTGTTTTTTCACAATTATATACTCACAATTAAGTAATTTGCGAGTAAATAATAACAAAGAAATAGATACTCATCCCTTTCTTTTGGGTGTCATAACGGTTAAAGAAGTTTTATCTCTGTTAATTAAGTATTGTAGGGTGTCCATGATTGTCATAACGGTTAAAGAAGTTTTATCTCTGTTAATTAAGTATTGTAGGGTGTCCATGATTGTAGATAATCAAATTTGTCCTTAAAAAAGTTTGATAACAGAAAAAAGCGTGATTGTTTTACTTAAATAAGACGGTGAACTATTCATTAACATTTACTGATTGTGTAGGCTTGGTCCTGCTCACGTCTCATGAATCACTCTGTATAGAATTGATATTATATTGGCATTGAATTCCCATTTCTAAACAGCCCATCAGTAGTAAACTATCGCGAACTCGTACGACGCCCTAATCGCTAGGATCTGATGGGTTTTCCTTGAGCCCGTTTTTATTGTTACACATGAGTGAGAGGGATAATAATACAGATTTAGCAACTAAACTTTAATAGAAATAAAAAATAAGTTTTATTCTAAAAGTTTTGGTAAGTATTGGTTTTTTAAAGATGCTGAATAGTTAAGTTATCAAGTTTTTCTACATCAGAGTAATCTGTAGGAAGACATCGATGCATATTGTGAGGAGAGTTCCACCATACCCTGAATGTTTTCTTTGCAGGAGCATACTTGGATTTGTCGCCGTTCAACGCCGCGCACAGGTCGCACAGGGAGGAGTGATCTTCTTCTATTGAATAATAGTTCCTCCTTGGCGCAATTGAAATAAGCCGTCGTGACTGATGACCGCGAGTTGTCTTATAGATAATTAATCTAATATACAAAATTGACAGTACCCTTAGATGTAAGATCAAAGGCGCTTAGCATTTCAAAGCTTGCATATTTGCGAGAAATTTCGACCGGTATCGCCATGAACAGGGTGGCCTAGTAGTTATGGCGCCTGCCGAGAATGCAGAAAACGCTGGTTATAGCCCAGCCCTGGGCACTGGAGGCCTTGTTTAGTTTTCTTTCGTATCTATTTCAGTTTACGCTTTTGTATAGAGCTTACCTACAGATGTAGTGCATAATAGTTTTCATTTTCTCGAAAACGTTCGTATTTGTACCGAGACTGACTGAAATAGCAAGACACATTCGTATGTTACCGTGTAAATTCTATGGAAAATAATTATGCATTGCATCTGTACCTTCGGCATCGGTGTATAATTGGCACAATAATTTGTTGTCCTAATGTTGTATGTCTCTGTCTGTAGGTCGTGAAACAAATGCCAATGTTATGTTCATCGCGACAACCAAGCATAGCTATAATAACCGCGCTGTACTGCGAAAAGCAAGCCGTAGACGCCATGATGGACAATCAAGAAACGTTCGTGCGCTACACGACAGTCGGTAAGTAAGTCTATTTGGTCACTAATGCCCGTCACTAAGGTTTCCTGTTCCATTCTAATTTGAATCCTTATTTTGACAAATCAAGATTACATTTGTCTTAGCACATTTTCATGTCTGGGCGGTCAAAGGATAAGTCGGTCAAGTGGTTGGTAATTGGGTACTTGACACATGTTGAATATTATAAGAAAGTTTAGCTAAATGGATAGAAAATGAGCTATCCATTATAAAAAATAATTTGTTATAAAGTGAAAGTCAAATATTTAATGTTATTTAGGTTATTTTGAAATTACTTTGAGATTATTTATATTTTTTTACTTCATATTTTTTATAACTAGTTTCTAGTTGTGGCGTGTTTTAAACATCAACGCTTGTGTAAAATAATTATAAATTAACTTTGGTTATGTAAATATACCCCAATGAAGCTAATTATAATGTTATCTACCCTCTCACCTCACGAGTTAAAAATCTTATTAAAAAAATATCTTTATAGGCGAATGTTTACAATACAACACTCTTTTCCTCGCGTCCCGGCGTTTCGCCACGGCACATGGGAGCCTGGGGTCCGCTTGACGACTAATCCCGAGAATTGGCGTAGGAACTAGTTTTCACGAAAGCAACTGCCATCTGAACTTTCAACCCAGAGGGTGAACTAGGCTTATTGGGGTTAGTCCGGTTTCCTCACGAGGTTTTCCTTCACCGAAAAGCGACTGGTAAGTATGAAATTGTATTTCGTACATAAGTTCCGAAAAACTCATTGGTACGAGCCGGGGTTCGAACCCGCGACTTCCGGGTTACAAGTCGCACGCTCTTACCGCCAACAGCGCTTTTCCACACAAGACTAATACATTTATAATTATGTTTTTGGCATCGCTGCATTGAATTTAAAATAATGATAAAATACATACAATTTAACCCCCTTATTCATAAACGTCTACTAAAGTTAAAAAGCCACTAATAATCGTTTGTCCCTTTCCGACGTATTGGTATGATGGAAAGGGACAAACGATTATTAGCGGCTTGTCAACTTTAGTAGACGTTTATGAATAAGGGGGATAGACTCTATTTGTTATAACCATTTCAAGTTTTCTTTACGTTGGCAATTCATAGTAAAAGTTTGGAAGATTTGCAATTAAAGACAGTGGCCGTATAAAGTAGTTTGGAAAGTCAAATCACAGTAAAATGATGGCACAAAAACCATGGCAAATTAATAAATTGAAGGACGAATCATTTGATAATGTTTAAAACATTACTCCTTAGGCTTAAAGCTAATCGCATCAGCAGAAAAGTTACTTAGCAAAAAATCCCACACACGCGATTTTGATGCTATCATTCATATGCGTGTACTAAAGTTACGATGCCGCTAATAATCGTTTGTCCCTTTCCGACGTATTGGTATGATGGAAAGGGACAAACGGTTATTAGCGGCTTGTCAACTTTAGTAGACGTTTATGAATAAGGGAGTAACTGTTTATATTGGATTATCATGTCATGGGGTATATTTTATAACATAATCACTGTAATGTTCAAAATTATTTAGTAAATATTCCTTTATATATCTATTATTAGTTTCTTATCGTTTCCGTCCATGTTATTTTTGTAAATAATGTTTAGAATAAGCATTGTTCTTACGTTCTCGGCACAGAGATTATAACAATCAGTACCTTGACTTCGTTTCTGATCAAAATATAGCTACGAAAAGGTCCGAAAATGCCTTAACTGCAGTCTATAAGGGTTATTTTGTTTTTAAATGTTTTGATTTGAATGATATCTTTTGATATGTAGCCACATTTAGCTGCTACTGTTATATCTCTTATTTCACTTAAAATCAGACACAACATTGTTTTGTTTTTTTGGCTTTAGAAACCATGGAACAGTAAAAATGATCTTGCATAGTGAATAAAACAATAGTCGAATTTCTTGTGGTGTTTCTTCTCATCAGATGTCTTTAATATTCGTGGTTGCGGTTGTAATTTACTGTTATGAACGGCAATGTCGCTTTGTTGTATTAGTGTGAACTCCATTCACCCTTTAAGAAGTGTTGAAGAAGATATCTAAAGATCTGGGCACAATTTTGGCCCTGTGATTGGTCACAGAATGGCCGTACATTCCAAGTCATATATGGAATTCATTCATGCAACAGTGAGACTCACTGGGGGTTGAGGCAAATAATCAGATTAAACCAAAAGCTTGCTGTATTCCCATTTGCCCCTGCCGGGCAAAGATGGGAATAGATGTATTCATATAAATCATTCCTATTTGTCCTTGCCTCATGTTTGGGGGTGAATACATGGGGCGGGGACAAATGGGAATACCCTAAAAGCTCTATAGTGTTTGAATATTTTACTTGTCATTCATTGTTTTATATTTGAATACGAGTCCAAATGCAAAAGAGTTCGACTATTAACATTTTTATAGTGGATAGATTTTTAGACTAGAAATATCGAGTTCAGTAAATAATTAATACAATAAACAAACACTATTAAATATTATAAAAATAATGTATTTTTATTCATATATGGACAACAGTACATATTATGGTTATTTGCTGTAAAAACCCATTTATGTACTTAAGCTGTCGAAACAAAATAATTCGTCTGCTAGTAAATCGATGCAAAAAAGTTCGTGTACCACTGGGTAGAGTCGCCTTTCCTCTTGTAGACGTCTGCCCTGCAGCAATCGATTTACAAGGATTCAATTGGTTAGGTAATAAGCGTGACGACATTTTGACTAATATCTCAGTTCGGCAGTGGAATTCCGCTTGGTGCACATAGAACGAAATGAAGTACATAGCCTGTCTAATGACCTAAATCTTATCTCTGTTGGTTTTTGGACCAGGCTCCATACAAAGTTGCCCATGGTCCCTTACATATACAGCGGTAGCACTAACGACGCCATGACAGTAACGCAACTGGAGTTGACATTCGAACGTCACCTGAACGGTTGCTTTTTGCGCCCAAAATTCTCTCTTAACACCTTTTTATTTTATGCAGTTTAGTTACATGCACATTTAGTGCGCCTTTCTAGAATATTCTTTCCAATCTTGAGTTAATTATTAACTTTTTTGTTAGCCTTCCTTAAGTTACATCCTACTAAATTCATTCCTACCTTCAACATACTTCCACGTCCAGCTGCAGCATCTCCAGATTTCTACACAAACTCACCGGAGCTAATAAAGATTAGGTTGATTCGTCGTAAAGCCAAGTTCGGAGCAGGTACGTTATCTGCGATAGCGCTAATCGCCGCGTAAAAGCGCTTTATTAGCGGCAGAGCTCGGCGCAACTTACTTGCGATGCGTTATCAGTTATTTCGAGTACTTTGTGAGTGTGATGTGGGTTTCTTGAGATTTGCAGTAGTTACTTACAAAACAAGCCATAGAATGAAGATTAAGTAATCTACAACAACAAAAGTTTTTTTTTATTACTTACTAAAATGCGGTGTTAAAATTGTGCTATTTTAAGTGGTTATTTTTACAATGTAAGTTGTTGAGTATTCTGAAAAACAAGATCGCTTTGTTTGATCCTATCTGAAAATAGTCCAGTCGAAAAAGCACAGATATATTTACGGTACAAAAAGGAACTTCCACCTCATGGGTATATTTTTGAGATAAAGCAAAAATTACTAGACAAAAAAAGTTGAGTTACATAGCCATATAAAATGAACATATAGAATTAACATGTGGTGTAGATATGATAGTTTAGGAAAGTTGTAAAATAGGGATGCCATTTCATAAACGTCGGATTGTATCTCATGTTCAAGGTCTAGTATAGGCACACGACGATAGATATTCTATGGTAATAAAATTTCAAAGTTAGCTACCTTACCACACAGAATGGGACCCTCGGTAAACCAAGCTACAATTTTTCTGACTCCTGTTACGGAGCAAGAATTGTATAAAATCATATTGTCCTTAAATAATAGCAAAGCAACTGGATATGATGACATTACCACAGAACTCCTGAAAATATGCGCCTACTATGTTTGCAGCCCACTGGCTCATGTTATAAATTTGTCATTTGTCGAAGGTGTCTTCCCAAAAGAACTAAAAATATCAATAGTCAAGCCACTTTTTAAAAAAGGTGACAGTCAGGACCCAGGCAATTATAGACCCATCGCATTGATACCTATAATGTCAAAAATATTTGAAAAAGCTTTTCATACCCGACTTAGTAATTTTTTAACAAAATTTAACATATTATGTCCGGAACAGTTTGGTTTTCGTAAAATGAAATCAACAACCCATGCTGGGTTTGAGTTCGTAAAATTCATCACAGAAAACATCAATAAAGGTACTCCAGTGGCATCGCTTTTCCTAGACATGTCAAAAGCATTCGATTCTGTAAATCACTTGAAACTTTTAAGCAAACTAGAACATTATGGTATCAGAGGAAGGGCGCTCGATTGGATCAGAAGCTATTTATCAGACAGATCGCAATGTACAGAGATCAGTAGATTAGTAGAATTCAATAATGTAACCACTAAAGAGGTTTTCCGCTCTCAGTTTAGAACAAACCACATCGGTGTCCCACAGGGCAGTATTTTGGGTCCGTTGCTTTTTATGATATATATAAACGACTTGCCTAATGTGACCCCCAATAAAATAATAATGTTTGCAGATGACACGACTATTCTGGTAAAATGTAATAATAGGTTAACTTTCAATCAAGAAATAAATAATACTATAAATGACATTATTAGTTGGATGAATATGAATGATTTAAAAATTAACATTACTAAAACTAAATGTATGCAGATTACCTCTTATAATTCAAAAGTTGTACCAATTTCAGTCCAGTACCAAAATGCAAACGTAGATGAGGTATCTTCTGTAAAGTTTCTAGGATTCACTTTAGATGACCATTTACACTGGAAAGACCACATCGAGCAAATTTGTGTTAGACTGAACAGATTTGTGTTTGCTCTACGAAGATTGAGAAACACAATATCTGTGGAAGCAGCTTTGGCGGCTTATCACGGATATGTGTCTTCAGTCCTTCACTACGGCTTGATTATGTGGGGTAATTCTGTCGAGTCCCTTGACAGTAGTAATTTCTAAGATGGCGATGAGTGAAATCATATTATCTCTTTCACCATAGTGAAACAGAGCTGCTTTCCCGATTACCCAGCGTTCGTGATTACCCGGCCTTTTCCTACACATGCTGGCTGGCACCAACATAGAAGTACTACACAATATGAGAATATTATGTAATTTTTTTACATTGTAAGACTTATGTAGGTACCGAAGGTCAAAGAAGAGTTTTATTAAGGCCTAATATTTCCAAAAAGAGTGAGTGTGATGGATGGCGTTATCCGCATGATAAAATAAACGACACTTTTTAACAGCGCGATTGAAAATTTTTAACAATGTCATTCATATGCTGTTACGTACACAAGTGCGACCATTGTCTGTAATGATATTTTTTGGAACTCATAAATTTCATGTCATGTCATCTACGTTTTACAAGGTGGGTACGCATTTAAAAAGTATTAGGTATAATTATACACCTAAATAACTAATTCATACGTTTGTATTATGCCATGGTTAAAAGATAAATCTCCAATGGAAGCTCGCGTCACGACACAATCCCTTATGAGCCGACTGCGGCGTTATTTAATAAACTTACACGTGCATGACCGAGCAAAAGTAATTAAAACCGCGTCAGCGTCACTGGGAACAAACAGTATAAAGCCTTCTTTGTGAAAGAGGGTGCTGGGTGAGCGATTCAAAGTTACATTTTTAATCAAACGTTGACCACGCCCGAGTGTCATGTGCCTATTCACGAGTTGTAAAGGCCCTTCCGACGTTCGCTTTGCGTGGCGTATGGTAATGACGGTACATTATGATTCATATGTAACTAGCCGGGTCCACACAGAGCGAGCATACGCGCGAGGCAATTTCCTCACGCACAAACCGGCCAGTGTAGACATGCCTCGGCCGCGGCGGTGCGCTCGGGCGAAGAAACCGCGCGCGCCGCCTCGGCCGCGGCACGTCTACACTGGCCGGTTTGTGCGCTAGAACATTGCCTCGCTCATACGTGCTCGCTCGCTCGCTCTGTATGGACCCGGCTACTAATTCAAATTTATAGTCTTGTACCAAAAGTACATTAAACTAGATTATTAATTAAGTATATATTTTTCGACCGGTATGTACTTTTACCCCCTTATTCATAAACGTGTACTAAAGTTACGATGCCGCTAATCATCGTTTGTCCCTTTCCATCATACTAATACGTCGGAAAGGGACATTTCTCTGCACTTGATTGTAGATTTAGACTAAGAAATTGTTAAGCATATTTAGAACCTTGTTAATTTACCACCAAAACTTTGCACGTATAGTTCGTGTCATCCACGATGACGCGCAGATTTGTCAAATCTAATCTTTAATAACATGACAATACGAGTAGAGGCACGCGCCTTCGTACCTATAATTTCAATTAAATAAATAAAATAGGTACTTATAAATATTATAGGACTTTATTACACAAATTGACTAAGTCCCACCACAGTAAGCTCAATAAGGCTTGTGTTGAATGAATGAATGAATTGTTTATTGCATATCACAAACCAGTTATAAAAGGTGGTACATATTATGTGGTTAGTTTTAGTGACGTCCTGTAAGGACACAGCAGCATATAAACTAATGTTAATTTAAAACTAAGAAATAATACATTTCAAATAATTTAACATTACATATTGTTAAGAATACAAGCATTACTAATCAAATTTTTCATCGAAGTAGTCTTTTACATTATAAAGGCACTTATATCAGTAAGGAAGATTTTTAACTTATTTTGAAACAAATTGTAATTTTCTATGTTTTTCAACGAATTCGGAAGGTGATTATAAATTTTAATACACATAAAATGAGGACTAGATGTAACAAGTTTTAATGACGAGAAAGGCAATTCCAGTTTATTTAAGTGTCGTAGTATGGATTATGTAAAAGTGTGGTGTGTGTTGGTGTATAGTACCTTATTATATCAGATGTCGAGTATAAAACGGCCTACAATAATATAAAGAGTTTGTACACATACAGACTAGATTCGGTAATCTGCAACCAAGTACCCGTGCGGAATTCCTGCAATTTGTTTATTTAAAAGGTACGCCAGTTGGCGCCACTGTAGAGGTGGCCCAGAAAAACAAAATTATATTTAATAACACGTTTTTATACACACAAAAGTATTTTTACACCTAAATTTGCCAAACCTGTTTAATTTTGCATATATTTTAGTTGGAACCATTTTTAAACTACTACCTATATTATTTTACGATGAATAATCAAGAATAGGAAAAATATTTAAAACAATTATAAATAAGGAATGAAAATTCGCGATAAAAAAGCTTTTGACCCCCAAAACTACGATGCATCTGACATTTTGAAAGACTTCCCGTCTCCGTCTACACTAGCGCCCCTAGTGGCGAAATTATTTAAACGCGTTAACCCTCATTATATTAGCTCTTTTAAAAATCAAAAACTCGTATTTTTTCGTGCCATAAATTATTCATAAATTGGAATAAAATTTCTCGCTGTTAATTAAATGTCTTTGTAATGATTTAATCATTCATTTAATGGTTCCTTAGAAGTTTTGTAGCTCGTTTTTACGACCGGTCTTGAAACAGACCCCATTTTAACTGACTTCTAATGAGCTTAACGAAGTCCTTGATTTACGCGTATTTTAATTGAAACAAAGGCTTCAAAATTTCTAAGGAGGTGCTCTGGGTTGGGTTAATTGCAGATGATATGGAAGATGGTATACGATTTGTCTATGAAAAATTCGCTAAATACGTAATAAAAAAGTTTCCGGCTAAATGGCCTAAATAGCCTCTAGTCCTTTGTTTTAATGCCATATCACGGTTTCCCTATTTTGTTATGGTGATAACAATAATTTTTTTATGTAAACAGATCATCTGGCATTTTATGCATTTATGCCACTCCGTCTGGAGCCTACCTATAAAATACCAAGGCCCTCTATTTCTAGCCATGTTTCTCTATTCCTAACGTAGGAGCAGTCGTTTTTTGGTAAAATTTTAGTTCCATAGCTGAAAACGATATCTGATTTATGTAATTTTCGCGCACATATCAATGCGATGCGAACTCACATTCCGGTATCAAAATGATGTCATTTTGTTATCCTCGCGCTCATTATAAGCGAAATGCACGCGCCTACCGACCCACATAAATATTTCTATGTCTATTTTTGCAAGAACCTAAAAAGATATAGGTAAAAAACTTAAGTAAATCACCTGTTGCATGTAGTTGTGACGTGTTCGAATAGACATTACATGTTTAAAAGACACACACAAACAAAACAAATGTCTATTCGAACACGTCACAACTACATACAACAGGTGACTTACTTAAGTTTTTTACCTATAGCATGTTTAATGTTATAAGGTACTCGTCAATCTTATCGATTCTTAGTATAAGTATGTTTACTCATGTAAGTGAATTGTAATATTCTTTGAGTGATAAAGATTCTTTAAACCTAAATGATAGCAAAATTGAAAGTAAAAGTCTTTATTCTTCAATTTGGCATATTAAAATGCACTTATAAATGTTTAAATAATACCATCGGTTCTCAGTGTTCCAACCCTTCACAATAGTCCCGACGTACGTATTTTAACCTTTTGACCGCTAAAGACGTCATATGACGTGCGCGGCTACAGCTCAATATCAACCTTCATGCGTGCCGACAAGGTTCACGATTACGCGCCGCGTACGATAGGCGTGGCGTTCAAAAGGTTAAAAATATATACATCAAGTCTTAAAAATACCCAGTTCTTCAAGAAAACATATGAATCAACATTTTTACGAAATAACCGTCAGCCGGTTGTACCGCGGTGAAAAGACTGTCAGCTGGTAGCATGAACATGTGTATAAAATACGCACCTTGCCATTTTATGTCCGCAAAGTATGCGCGGAAACGCAGGAGATTACTCAAACGCCTTCTGGAACGCTACGTGCAAAGTTTCATGATTTCGATACCACTATCATAATGAGGTACGGCACATATTTTTTACATGTTTATGTGACCAGCTGGCGGCCGATGATTTTTTTATTCACAATAGCATCTAAACTATCATTTGACGATGACGACCAGTTTGGCCTAGTGGGTAGTGACCCTGCCTACGAAGCCGATGGTCCCGGGTTCAAATCCTGGTAAGGGCATTTATTCGTGTGATGAGCATGTATATTTGTTCCTGAGTCATGGGTGTTTTCTATGTATTTAAGTATTTATATATTATATATATCGTTGTCTAAGTACCCTCAACACAAGCTTTATTGAGCTTACTGTGGGACTTAGTCAATTTGTGTAATAATGTCCTATAATATTTATTTATTTTATTTATTTGACTAAACGGGAGGCGATGACTAATTTTTTTTACGTGTTTTGGTGGCTGCCATTCCTCAATCCACCAGCGGAGTGGTAGCTGACGTCCACGAGGGTCCATCTTACATAGCCGTTAACTAATATTATACGAGTTATTGCCCGGGAGGAGACTGGTCATGGAAATCTGTTCCAAGCTCAAGGTCTATAAGAGTATGCCCTAAGTTTCTCGTACTAAAAGCAATACAGATTTTTTAAGGCGCGTGTGCGACGCTTAAAATCGATATAAATTTAGCTATAGCGATATCAATAATCTTCGCATAGTCATCAATGTCATCATACTGCATTCCAGTTTCTATACTTAGTTCGTTTTTTTAGCATTAGAAAAAAGGTAAACAATTCTGACATCTCTTTTTATTGAAAAAACCCATTTAAAAATCAGTAACTATTACTGATGAAAGCAGAAGAATGTAAATGATCGTATATGATGTAAGTATAATTGTAACATATTTGCCGTGACTTACATAAATTTCAAAACTGTTTTTCAATAAAAAGACACCTCAAAATCGCTTACCTTTCTAATGCTAAAAAAAAAACCAATTATACCAAAGTAAATGAATATATCTGATAACTTAATTATCTGATAATGATGATAAAAATGGTGGTTTGGCTTTTTATTTTTTTATAATTGCACGTGGCAGTGACCTTTCAGAATAGCACATCAGGAGACTTAGGTTTACGATCTCTTTGATTGTATTGCTCAATGTTATGAAATAGTAAACATTGATTTATTTAATCGTATGGTATGGCATAATGTTTATAAACAAAATACAGACAGCTATAATACATTGCAATAAGGACGCTCTAACGGTTGGACTCTAACTACGAATTAAGTTGATCAACCAAATACTGCAATGCAACGAAACTGCTTGAAACGTCTAAATGAAGCCTTGTTCTTTAAAAAAATTGAATTCTTATGCAGATATGAAATTTAAGAATTTCATAATAAGATCGTCAAACATTTAAAAAGAATATATAAATACTAGTCTAGATTCTGGCACCGATGGTAGTGCGATCTATGTACTAACTAATGGACTATGTCTTGCAAGGAGGTTTACGAATCGTCAGTTAACACTGTTAAGTCGTTAGTTTTCAAGCTGTACCCCTAGTGTAAATAAATTCGATTTCCAAACGTGACGTACGCGTTTGCGTTTAGTCTCATTTTGTATTGGATTTTGAAAGAGCGCGCCAAGCGGGACGTTTTGGAACCTCAAAATCCTATACAAAATGAGACTTAACGCAAACGCGTTCGTCACGTTATGATGTCGATCAAAGTTACACTAGGGGTACTGGCCCTTACGGCTAACTCATTGTCATTGTAAGCAATACCGCACGTGCTACTTATCTGCATCGGTTCATGTAAAAAGTAACTTTAAGGCGATTGGCGCTCAATATGTTCATACAAGTAAGAACGCGCTACGACCTTTTTGGACGAAACAGCATATTTCATATTGAAAGCGCAAATATGCTGTCCTCGGCGAGGGCTACATATTTGCGTCGTTTAGCGTCGAAATGCTGGGACCGTGAGGACCAAGCGCGAAATCTCTGTTTAAATAGATATCCCAGCGCCTTGTGGATGCCTCTGGAGACCAGAGGGCTGGCAGCTGCTTCGGCCAGACAATAAGTCTGGTCATCCAAAGGGGTAATGCTGCCAGTCTTCTGGGCACCATAACACATAGTGACGACCGGGGGTGCATTTTTTAATTATAAGTTTATTTTAGATTTTATAATATAAGTAGTTTAGTTATTTTATTTATGTATTAATTAATTAAGTAAAGTTTTAAGGGATTTTTAAAACGAGACTGATTATTTAAAACTGCCTTAATTTCCACTAATCTAACGACATGATTGACCAGAGAGCCCAGTCAGGAGCCAAGCTTTGACTAACACACACACATTAGGTATAAGTACTTTCGCTTAATAATTAGGAAATATGCCCTTTAACTTTAGCAGTATATGCAAAGTGTTTATACTACCATATTGTATGCGTGTGAACACTTTTTGCTCCCGATACCATCGCGTGTGCATGCTACCATGAAACGTCGAAAGGTCGTATGTGACAATAACATTCTATTGTCTGTACGACATTTGAAAGAATATTAGAACAACTGAATGTAGGTAAATTATTTGGAGCGCTGCAATGCTCAACAGAATTCTGATATAATAAGATATTAAGTTTGATTTATGAGTGATTGGGGTTTTTGTTAAATTGTAGTGTGAATTGTAGGTATAATGTAGAAGGCTGAGAGAGGCTGTAGAGACGTGAATCAGACTTTTGTCCTAACATTTTCTTCCTCGCGTTATTCCGACATTTTGCCACAGCTCATGGAGCCCCAGGCTTCCGCTGGGCAACAAATCCCGAGAATTGGCGTAGGCACAAGTTTTTACGAAATCGACTGCCATTTGACCTTTTAACATAATAGAGGGTAAACTAGTCCTTATTGGGATTAGTCCGGTTTCCTTACGATGTTTTCCTTCACCGAAAAGCGATTGGTAAATAACAAATGATATTTTGGACATAAGTTCCGAAAAACTCATTGGTGCGAACCGAGGTTTGAACCCGCGACCTCCGGATTGCAAGTCGCATGCTCTTACCGCTAGGCCACCAACCTATATTCACCCCGTAAATTATTGCAAGTGACAAAAAAAAACAGCCTGTATTATTTTTACTAAAACGATAACTGGTTAAAGAACTAAACATCTACGACAAAGATATGAAAACATTTCGGTCATACGCAGAGTTATATGAGAACTATGAACCCACACGAATCAATCAACTTTTGACTTTTGTTTATATCCAATGCATTAATTTGGTAAATCAATAACTAGTTCAAACGAATTCTTTGATGGCAAGAAAGAACAAACATATATCGGTGCTAGTACGCACATGTTGAATGTTGCCAAACACGTAAAAGGGAACGCGTAAACCAAAAGGAACATTACTCCGTGAACCATCGGCCGGCAATAAACTTGAAAATGCGTACAACATCTGTTTTTTCAAACGTGCCTGCAATCTGTAATTGCTTGCATTAATACAACGCCTGGGTGATACTTGTTTTGGGAGTAACGGACTTTCGTAGATAACTATTTAGAATTTAACATGAGCGTATACTTGTTATACTGTTGACATATTTCAGGTTAATTCTCTATAAATAAAGGGTTATTTTACTAAATTTACTCTTACAATCCTAAACTAATATTAAAATTGCGAAAAGAAACGGCCTGTTACCTTTTCACGCTTAGACTGCTTAATCAATTTAAACGGGTATGGAGATTCGAGTCCCAGGGAAAGATATTGGGCATACGGTTGTTATCACATAAATCATTACTTTACGCAGACGAAGTAGTATGCAGACAGAAGCTGAAATACCTAACCTGTGTATAAACGCATACAAATTATAAAATTCGAGCGAACATTATGTTTAAGCTAAACCTAGCTTGTATAGGTACGAGTGCATGTCTTAGTCAGTGTTTATTTTATGTCACGTTACCATATTTGTACGAGCTGTAGGTAACAGGGGAGTTATTCTATTTTCGGTGTCACGATACGCAAGTTTTTCATCAAGTATTTACTAAAACGGTAAACGGCTATGCTATGATTGACCGCGTTTCAATGTTCGATGTATGTTTTCGTGGAGATTTAATTGCTAAATGTTCTGAACATATAATATCATTTAGCCATGATTATGTTGTATAAATACGACTACTACCTAACTAAACATTTTGTGCCATAGGTACCTACAAGCTTTGCAACCTTACTTCTACTACTTACTCGTACTTACGATCAAACATAAAACCTTTACTTCTCTCAACTACTTGCTTCTCATTATACGGAAATAGTAAAATAATACATAAATAAATCTGTGTGCATATTTCTCTATACATTTTTCAATAAAAAAGATACGGAATGTACATAAAATCATAAAATACACAAGTTAATAAGAACCGGGAACTGTAGGTACATTATATTAACTCCATGGTTAGTCGAGTCATATAAGAGACGATTCGTGTAATGATTATCCGTTTATACCATAGTGTAAAATTAAAACTTTAATAGGCTGTAGTAATAGGTATCCAGACGCGGCAATAGAGGAAACTTGTAAAATTATTATAGGCAGTTTGCTCATAAAATGCACCTTCCAGGGTCTCATGATGGAGTCAGGAGTAGGTCACTAGAACTCCTAATCTACTCATTATAATTCCATCGTGTTTGGGCTCAAAAGATTTGCCCTGACGAGTACCATCGATCTAGATGAAGTCCAGGGTCTCATGATGGAGTCAGGAGTTGGTCACCATAATTCCTAATCTACTCATCGTAACTCCATCGTGTTTGGGCTCAATAGATTTGCCCTCACGAGCACCATCAATCTAGATGATGTTCAGGGTCTCATGATGGAGTCAGGAGTTGGTCACTAGAACTCCTAATCTACTCATTATAATTCCATCGTGTTTGGGCTCAAAAGATTTGCCCTGACGAGTACCATCGATCTACATGAAGTACAGGGTCTCATGATGGAGTCAGGAGTTGGTCACCAGAACTCGTAATCTATTTATCATAACTCCATCGTGTTTGGGCTCAATAGATTTACCCCGACAAGCACCATCAAATTACCATTATGATGAATAGATTAGGAGTTCTGGTGACCAACTCCTGAGTCCATCATGAGACCCTTGACTTAATCTAGATCGATGGTACTCGTCAGGGCAAATCTTTTGAGCCCAAACACGATGGAGTTATGATGAATAGACTAGGAGTTCTGGTGACCAACTCCTGAGTCCATCATGAGACCCTGGACCTGATCTAGATTGATGGTGCTCGTCAGGGCAACTCTATTGAGCCCAAACACGATGGAGTTATGATGAGTAGATTAGGAGTTCTGGTGACCAACTCCTGACTCCATCATGAGACCCTGGACCTCATCTAGGTCGATGGTGCTCGTCATGGCAAATCTCATGAGCCCAAACACGTTGGAATTATAATGAGTAGATTAGGAGTTCTAGTGACCAACTCCTGACTCCATCATGAGACCCTGGACTTTATCTAGATTGATGATGCTCGTCAGGGCAAATCTATTGAGCCCAAACACGATGAGGTTATGATGAGTAGTTTAGGAGTTCAGGTGACCAACTCCTGACTCCATCATGAGACCCTGGACCTCATCTAGATCGATGGTGTTCATCAGGGCAAATCTATTGAGCCCAAACACGATGGAGTTATGATCAGTAGATTAGGAGTTCTGGGGAGTCGGCAACGCGCATGTAACTCCTCTGGAGTTGCAGGCGTACATAGGCTACGGATACTGCTTACCATCAGGCGGGCCGTAAGCTTGTTTGCCACCGACGTAGTATAAAAAAAAGGACCACTGAAAATCCATCAATAAGCGAGAGTCTGTTAAGCATAGTGTAAAAAATGAACTTTTATTAAGATTTTCTAATCGCAGTATATAGCACTTCTCGGAACTCCGTAGCTGATTACGATCGCAACGAATGCCTGACAATCGAGCACAGGTCCGTCCTCTAAGCGCGCTCCGCGCGGACTGAGAGCGGGGCGTCGCTGCTGCGTGATTTATACGTGTTTTAAAAAAATATAAATTTACGGCAATGTAGGTCCCATAGTTATGATTTTTTTTTTATAGGTTAACATAAAGTTACAGTTTGCTATAATATTATTTTTAAAGCAAAATATGCGTACAATTTGCGGAAAAAAAATATAATAAAACCCTGTTTTCGCCAAAAAAATTAAGAAAACTCGGAAGGTATTTTATCAGTTTTTTGAATTAATTCAAAAAATATTTTTATTATTAATTAAGAACAGAAAACATTTAAAAAAAGCTGGCAATATGAATGGTAGTCTATTTTATGTAGTCCAAGAAGTAGTTTTATATGAATGAACAGTCGTCGAATTTTTTCATTATAATATCAAAAATTTCTCCACAAAAAGAGATTTTTTTAAGTAAGCAAAAATGATGTACAGTCAGCATCAATAGTAGCGGATGAAACAACGCGCCAAAAGTATCTGACAACCCGGATAACTCTTCCAAATATAGATAAATTTCTAAAATCCACGTTCAAAACTATATCTTTTACGGTCTTAGTTTTTCTATATTAAAGACATCACTTTTTGTTAAGCCGTTACAGAATGGTAGATACTTATGAAGCGTTATTTGATCCGCTACTTTTGATGCTGACTGTACTTATATGTAGTTACGTCAGCTTGTTTCACGGTACGACAAGTTAGGTATTCAACATTTAAAGTCCATTCTTTAAATGTCTTCAAGCAGCATAATGTAGCAAAGTGATTTCACATTCATGAAAAACATTTGTCTGTACTCTTTGCATTACGAGATTTACGTGTAGAAACAAATTCAAACCGAGGAAGAAGGAAAAGTAATGTATTTATAAAATACTTGCATCGTCCATGAATGTTTTTGTTTCATGACTATAATTATATTGGGAAAGTTCTGTAGCGTTAGCCGGACGGATTTTAAATTATAAGCAGTTATATAATTTCACTTGGGAGTGGAATTTAACTATTATAGAACGTAATTACACAAATTGAAATAAATAATAATAAATATTATAGAACATATTTACTCAAATTGACTAAGTTCCACAGCAAGCTCAATAAGGCTTGTGTTGAGGGTACTTAGACAATGATATATATAGTATATAAATATTTATAAATACTTAAATACATAGAAAAGACCCATGACTCAGGAACAAATATCCATGCTCATCACACGAGTAAATGCCCTTACCAGGATTTGAGCCCGGGACCATCGGCTTCATAGGCAGGGTCACTACCCACTAGGCCAGACCGGTCGTCAACTAAACGTCGTAGAAATAAAAAAAATACCTGTGGTTTAATGTATAAACTAATAAATTCGATTTTGAAACGTGACGTACGCGTTTGCGTTTAGTCTCATTTTGTATTGGATTTAGAAAGAGCGCGATTTGTGCTTTCAGTTCATTAGTCTGTTTTTCCAACACGAACATTTTTTCTTCATGATTTTTAGACTCACCCATATGTGTTTCTTTAAGCTTTTCATTTACAGCTAATAATTTACTTTTTTCGCCTTCAAGCTTTTCCACGATTAGAACTTTAGCTTGCACCTGTTCTTCCAATTCAATTTTCAGTGTTTCCCACATAAATGTCCTTTCTTCATGCCTCTCCGCCTCTCCACCCTGTATTTCTTTAAGCTTTTCAATTTCATTCGTCAATTTAGTTTTTTCATCTTCAACTTTTTCCGTTTTGATAATATAAGCCTGCACCTGTTCATCTAATTCAATTTTCTGTTTTTCCCACATAATTGTATTTTCTTCATGATTTTTTGTTTCCTCCATTAGAGCCGCTTTAAGTGCGTCTACCTCGTTTAATAAAAATATTTTCTCATCTTCAAGTTTCTTTACCTCTACAATATTCACCTGAATTTTGTTGTCCATTTCTATCTTCTGTTTCTCCATTATAATTATTTTTTCTTCAAGAACTTTTGCCTCGCCAGTTTGAATCTCCTTAATAACTTCAATTTCCTTTACCAACATAGACTTCTCTTCTTCAAGTTTTTCTACCTTTTTACTAACAGAATGCATTTGTTCTTTCATCTCATTTTTCTGTTCCTCCCATTCTAGTGTCTTTTCTTTGACGATGAGGACGGCCTGCGTCCCTCCCCACATCCCATACATGCCGTCTGGGAGGTCATCAAAGAACACTACGGGACAGAGAACAGAGTGGACCTTCTGACTCATGCTTATAAGGACTTTGATAAGTCCAAGTTCGCCGGTGAGTTGTTTAGCTGATGTGCCAGGATTAGTTTATGTGACGAGAAATTTAATTTTAAAGCTGATTTTCAGGAAATTATGAACACTATCTCAATAAACACATTAGATTACACAAACACGGTTAACATTGACGAAGCATGGAAAAAAATTAGATCGAAATCACACACTGCTATCGAGACTCATGTACCATTGTCAACCAAAAATAAAAAGTTAAATGTAAATAAGCCATGGATTACAAAGCAAGTACTAGAAAAGGTTGAAAATAAATTAAAACTTTGGAAAGAATATAAATCAAGTGGCTGTGAAAAATCATATAAAGCATATAGAACTGAAAATAATAAACTGGTGACACTAGTCATAAAGTTAAGAGCTGAATTTGAAAGAGGAGTAGTGAGCTGTGGTCCAAAATCGTTTTATAGTTGTTACATCCGAAAGCAGCTATCCTCTGAGGTATCGGTACCTCCTTCACTGAGAGATGAGAAGGGGAATATCACGAACGATCAGAAAGTTGTCGCCGAGCTTTTTGCTCAACAATTTGAGAAATCCTTTGTTTGTGAACCAGCACACACGAACATTCCGGACGTCCAGATGCCTCGTGTAGAAAATTCAATCGAATCAGTAAGCTTCACGCCCGAGAACGTGGCAAAAACGCTGGCAACATTTAGCGACTCGACCTCAATGGGGCCGGATACTCTACCCTCGGTTTTTCTTAAAAAATGCAGTAGCGTGCTTGTTGATGAGCTGACTTTTATAATGGATTTATCCCTCAAGAATGGAACCCTACCTCGAGACTGGAAGGAAGCCCATGTCACTCCCATATACAAGAAAGGTGATAAGTTTGTTGCTGCTAACTATCGCAATTTGTTTGAGAATATTCTGCCTAATGGGATTTGAACAGTCACGTCTGAAAATATCGATTCTAAAAATATGCCAAAAAACGTATGTATACAGTACCCTAATATATGGACA
The DNA here is from genome assembly GCF_033807575.1 of Cydia pomonella. Taxonomy (NCBI): domain Eukaryota; kingdom Metazoa; phylum Arthropoda; class Insecta; order Lepidoptera; family Tortricidae; genus Cydia; species Cydia pomonella. The sequence continues at coordinate 282,610 of NW_026907866.1, forward strand.
ATAAAGTCGTGTATACATATTTTGGCACTTTTTTCGTAATGATATTTTCAGTCGGGACCGTACCAATATTGGTGTAAAATTAAATTGTCATTTTAGTATCCAGGATATAAAGACATGGTTTAAAAGGCTGTGATCGTATTTATCGACGCTGAATTGGCATGAACAGATGATGTTTTATCGGTCTTAATCTTTTTCTGGAATAAATGTGTTGATAGTCTAATAGGTAGTAAAAGATTTTACACCAATTGATATCTTTAGCATACCTGTCGACCAGCATCTGCGCACACGCCGCCTCCTCCTCACACGGCACGTGCCACTTAAAGTCCGCCTCCTTTAGCAAACACCCTCTCCCCCACTCTCTAATAGGCAACCAAGTCTGCGGCGCCGACCCATAGTCCTTAGGAGAACTCCTCCACTCCTTCAAGTCCACAAAGCATAACGAAGTAAACATGTGGCTTAAGATCTCACACGCACGAATCAGAGAGTACTTAGCGTGAAGTTTGAGCGCTTTATCCAATACTGGAATTATCTGCGGAATGTATTTTAGTAACACCACCCCATCGCATTCTACAACGTTCATGAGCAACACCAAACTGTATGACAAGTCTCTTTGAGGGTTCTCATCGCGAATAGCTTCTTCTGTAGATAGTAATTCATTTAGCTCTTCGCATAGATCGGGTACAAACGCAGCTAAAGTCGATTCGGAGTCGATACGAGCGAAAACTTTTAATAACACTCCAATCATACTACCAGAAACGTTTGTTTCATATGTAGACTCATTTGCAAACGCCTTAAACTTCTTCAAAGCTTCCTTGAAGATCTTAGGCGAGCATTGCATCAATACAGAGGTAGCAGCTGATGAAATAGCAGTTTCCATAACCGCATCAGTTTTACTACGAACGCAGTCGGATTCCTTTGTATCCAAACGAACATGCTCCATGACACTGGATTCTATGATCGTGAACAATCTATCAAGGAACACTAGTACGAAATCCTCGAACTGAGCTGTAGATTCACAGGTTAGTAATTCCTCTTCTGTCAAATCAGGCCAATGCTCGTGGGCTGAGCTGCAGTCGATATACGGGACCATCCAACTGAAGATCAGTATAAAGTGCAAGGTAACTAATGTCTTTTTGATATCATTAGGATCTAAACCTGGAAGAACGGCTAGTAACAGAGGTACAACATGTGTAGGTCCTTCAGGATAGTCCCCATGAGCGCCTTGGAGCATGGGTCTTGCAACGGCAGCCACCGCTGACATGGCAGCGGTAACCCTGTGAGGTTCTGTAAGGGAAGTTAGAGAGGTCCTTAGCCTCTCAAGTAAAGGAGGGACTACGAAATCATTTTTGCATTGTAGTTCGATTATGCTTCTTACTTACTTACTATACTGTTAAACTGTACTTATTATACTGTTAAATTAAAATTTCAAACTCAAGTTTTATTAACAAAATGTATAATTCTAGTTTCAGAGCAAAGAAAAGAAAAAGAATTTTGGATGTCGATGGCGATACGCCTACGGGTGTGATGAGCCTCGCTGAGTCTAAGGAGAACCACAGTGGGCTCACACAGGAAATCATGGCGCTGGAGGTTAGCCAGAACACGCCTAAGCGGATGTCCATACATCCCACGCCAGAAAGGCGTAAGAACCCAATCAAAGGGGTTTTGAAAAAGAGGTATGAGTAGTAGATGTTTGTTAATAAAGTATATTTCTATTTAGAAGGAACCCACTATCAATTACAATGGCACTACCAGCAAGGTTTGGTGGATCAGACACTGGTAAGAAGGCGTTTTTGGATGATTAACATGATTTTACCAAAAATAAAGAATTTAAAAATCGCGGCCATTTTTTTACAATTTGAACTACGAATACGTAGACGAATAAATAATTTCGGTCATTTCGTTTAGTTTTGATACGAGTAAAGGTGACATTCGTATGGTGACTGCAGCAGCATTACCTACTGTTGCAATATTACTGCTGCAGCATTGTCAATTTCCGTGATAAAATGATGTGACGGATTGAAAATTCTATTCTTAGCAGTCATGCGGCAATAAACGTCACTCAATTTACCAAGAAAATTCAATGTAATCTTAATGAGGGGGCACCATGGTCTAGAAATGCTTAGGGCACCAAAATATCTTAATCCGGCACTGGCCACCTTAGATATTGGTTAAAAACTCTATATTTTATAGATTCAATTCAAAATATTTATACAAAAGTTTATAAAATAATTCAAAATTACAATTAATTAAAACAGTGTTAAAACTATTACTATTATGTTAGTGGCTTACATCAATAGGCTTTACAGAATAGAAAAATATGATAAAAAAATACCTCATACCGGGTAAACTTCATTATGAATATGTGATAACTAGCAGTGGACTGTGGACTGTATAATGAACGATGGGATGATGGAAACACGTATTATAAATTAATTACTTTAATAAATAAAATTACAATAAATATTAGGCACAATTCTATCAGTGGCAACGGCAGAACTGCCACATGACATGGAATAACAAAAACAACTAGAAGAATAAAAGAGGTCGCATGCCGTGCCATGCCAGTCGCCAACATACCGGACCCCCAGTGGAACACTAATCACTGGTGGCTAATTTTTGACCATTTGTCACAAAAAAGAAACTCCTATACATGCAATGATGATAAATAACATAAGGATGCTATAATAGGTACGGAATGGCGATTACCTTAGATATTTCGATGTGGATTCCTGTTTTAGCTGTGCTGTTAAAAGGTGTCTGAGATCTCTGAAAAAGTGTGTTAGCGCGTTATTTAAATAAATCAATATATTAAAATAGTACCATTGTTTTAATGGTGTATTACAAGTTACAACTGATAGGTTCTTTGTCTAGGACACGCGCGTTCAGTTCAGTGGTTAAAATGCAAGAGGTCGATGCTCGGGTCGCGCTGCACGTCGAATGTGCGAAACTCCGGCGCTGGCATCGCGCTCTCTGGTTGGCCGCCGTTCTGTCGTCTATGTTGGCAGATTGGAGCCGCATCTCCATCAATTGGTTGTAGACAAAACTAGCGGTGTTGCCTCAGCACTAACAAGTGTTATTTATTATCTATTTGTTGGATAGTATTTTGACTTGATGTGGTGCTTCTTGAATCTTTACATTTTAATAAGTTGTTGGCAAAAGCTTTTATCGCTATTTATACTCTTTTTTCCACAGGCCACTATTACTCATCGAGCAAATTAGAACCCCAAACACAATTAGGTTGCGTTGTTTTATCACAGAGTTCCTACCACCTCCTGTCTCCATCATCAGATCAGCTCGATGGTACCATAATATTGCATTGTCACCCGACATACATATGTATGCAAATTTTCAGCTTCATCGGAAACCGGGAAGTGGGTCAAATTTAACTTGTAAGATTTGACCAGTACATACATAGGAACAAATTGCAAGTTAATAAAAAGCTTGTAAAAAATAAAATTGCATACATGTGGCATTATCTATGAAAAGGGACCTAATTGTCGATGACGCTTACGCCGCATTGCGTCGCCCAGCGTTGTTTTTTTTTATCGGAGCATCGTTTATGTCGCCGGAAGCGCCATCGACAATAAGGTCCCTTTTCATAGATAACGTCACATATGTGTGGTGGCCACGTCATGTTCTCTGGCAACCCGACATTACAGCCTGTAACGGACGGATACAGTTTACGATTCAAGTTGTAATGGATAATGATCAATTGCATTAAAGTTTCGAATAATGAATAGAATCAGGCGTTACTTAAATACATAGAAAACACCCATGACTCAGGAACAAATATCCATGCTCATCACACGAATAAATGCCCTTACCAGGATTTGAACCCGGGACCATCAGCTTCGTAGGCAGGGTCACTACCCACTAGGCCAAACCGGTCGTCAAATAAAAATTATGTATAAAAACAAAACATATAAAGTTGTTAGTCATACTAATTTAATGACAGAATGCTCTATAATCATAAAAACATTCTTCATAACAATCCTTAGGAATAATTTTACTTGTTATAACATACATTTCGTATAATAATTAAAATATAGTACTAAATTTTGACGAATGGTGACATAGTGTTCTATGATATAAATAAATATTATAAGACATTATTACACAAATTGACTAAGTCCCACAGTAAGCTCAATAAGGCTTGTGTTGAGGGTACTTACACAACGATATATATAATATATAAATATTTATAAATACATAAATACATAGAAAACACCCATGACTCAGGAACAAATATCCATGCTCATCACACGAATACATGCCCTTACACCCTGGCGGGTGCTGCTTCTGCGTGCGTCCCATGACGCGGGCAAGGGCAACATCCGCTAGGTGTACCCCTTACATTTCATTAAAGTGTCAAAAGGGCCTCTACGTGTTGGCTTCGGCACACCATTGTTCCGTGATGGGAAAGATATACAAATAATAATAAAATTCTTTATTGCATACTACATAAAAAACAGCTAAAGAAATTACCTACCCTCAACACAAGCCTTATTGAGTTTAATGTGGGACTTAGTTAATTTGTGTAATAATGTTCTATAATATTTATTTATTTAATATCAGCCTCCTCAGCACCACAGTCACATTTAGGGTCATTTATAAATTGAAATCTAGCAAGATCAGAAGGAGCAGATGTATGGCGCAATCTCATGCGTGTTAAACATGTCCCTCTGCTTGCTGTTTCAGGGTTAGATATTATCCCCCTTATTCATAAACGTCTACTAAAGTTGACAAGCCGCTAATAATCGTTTGTCCTTTTCCATCATACTAATACGTTGGAAAGGGACAAACGATTATTAGCGGCTTGTCAACTTTAGTAGACGTTTATGAATAAGGGGATATATGTGTACGTGGTAAGTACATAATTAGTACGTATTTACTCTTAAAGCGCTTCGACCATAGATATAAAAAGTAAGGAGATTTATAACGAAGCATAATTTCAATGAGTCTCGTTGTCTCAAACTGTCTCCTACCACGTCACTGAGGGCGTGGCCAGACAACTAACTCACGCGCTGTGATTGGACAAACGAGAGCGGCGCCACTAGAGGGAGGAAAAGTCGATAAAGTAACAGCTATCGATATTTTATATGTTCTGAACAGTCATGACCTTATTGTTTTGACATAAAATTGTTTTGTTTTAAGTAATAATTGTCATTGACTTAATTTATATTCCTTTAAATATTTGAACTTCTTTGCTAGCTATGATTTTCAAGGTAGGAGTAAGGTATATCAGTCGATCCATAAGTTCTGCCACAAAGGTATTTATTGATAAAATGTAATACCAAGGCTTTTAATTTAAAAAATGTATGTAGGTACCATGATTCGAAAGTTTGTTTAATGCTAATCAAAAATTAATAATTAATTAATTAGATTATTTTTAAATTTTAGTAACGATTTTATTTACTGATTGTTTAGGTAAATTGTTTACTTTGGGATTGTCGTCGCGACACGCGCCACGCCTCCGTCACATATCTAGTACCTTTTATGATCTGAGGCTACGACCTATACAAAATGCAGTATTCTTAATTTTGTCCTTGACACTGAGGTTGTTTGGAAGAGACTGCTTGTAATAATAAAACCGCTTCTTATCATCGATTACACCTATTTTAAGATTACGTTTACTACTTTTCTTACCTCCAAGTAGGATATTCAGGGTGACAAAAATAAGCTGACGTTGCTTTAGCAATAAAATATTTTATTTTCATATAAAACAATTTTATTCGGATGCGATGTTTGTACCTTTTTATAATATAATGTGTTATAAATTAAGTGCGAAATAGATATCACAAAACTGGAATGTGTCAATTCTAACTGAGCTAACAAACTTGTAAAGATGTAAGTTACAATAAAGATCTTGAAATTAATTTTAGAACTTATCGCCTACCACATAAAGCATATTATTAATTGTCACGAGAAAAACATCTGAACCAAGCTGCCCACTCGAAATGTATTGCACATTTGGTATGAAATGAAGGTATTCGCCTATTCGGGAGCTTAATTCTAAAATCACTCGTGATTTATCAACATATCGTTTCTAAGAATGCTGTCTATTTTCTAGCCATCCTATTGGAAGTATTCTGAAGCTTTTACATAGGTACTAGATACATGTCTGTGCATAGCCTTTGCTTCTGCTAAGTAATTGTGATCTTATTAGGGCATTTATTCACTATAAACAATTTTGTTTATAAACAGTGGTAGTAAACAGAGCCCTTGTTTGTTACATCTGTTCAATAAGGTATTAAAGAGATACTTCTTTAAAACACTTGTAAATAAGATTTTCATTGCAAAGATTAATATAGGTACAAGCTTGTGCTCAGTGACCTTCCCTCGATCACGTCCAATTATACTTTGACGGCACGGAGACGTCAAATAGCAACCAAATAGCTATTGTGTTATTGCTAAGTGATTGGACAGTAGACCACCTATTGTTTTACGATACCCTCCATTACTTTATACCGATACCATTTAGGTTTATAGCTTTTAAATAACTCTATTAAGTCGAATATAATAGGCTGTTTGAAGTTCACATAATGTCGGCATCACAACTAAAACAAACGAATTCAGTTTAAGCCATTATTTATAAAACCGGTCTGGCCTAGTGGGTAGTGATGCTGCCTACGAAGCTGATGGTCCCGGGTTCAAATCCTGGTAAGGGCATTTATTCGTGTGATGAGCATGGATATTTGTTCCTTGAGTCATGGGTATTTTCTATGTATTTAAGTATTTATATATTATATATATCGTTGTCTAAGTACCCTCAACACAAGCCTTATTGAGCTTACTGTGGGACTTAGTCAATTTGTGTAATAATGTCCTATAATATTTATTTTATTTATTTATTTAAATTTTAAGTGTTTGCCTTGTTTGAAATATTTTATTTAGATACACACTCTGCACGTTTTTGTGGTTAAAAATGACTTACCTATTTATTAATAAGAATTATTTAAAATGCTAAAACAATACTAGATTTTAATATAAAAAAAAAACAATAGTTAATTTAAAAAAAATACAATTAGAATAATTCACGACACGAATAAATCACTATTACCTTAACTAAAACTACTATAAAACCATATGGAACAATTGACATTCGAACGTGATTTAGCTATTAATAATATTCAAAAAATTGTAGATTGTTCGAATAATGCAGCCGAATTTCGAGTTCGAGTTAAAGAGTTAACCTCAATTAAAAAATCATTTTTCCAAGTTCAAGCGAAAATTGAAAAATTATCGGCAAAAAATGAGTCATTCAACCGCGATGATAATTTAGCTGTGAGAAATCAATTCGATTCTTTGTACTTTAAGGTCCAAGTTGCCTTAGATACGCTTAAAGAGGAGCGTAAACAAAGCATTACGTCCGTCTGCGGCGGATTTAATGGGGTGTCACATGCGAGTTGCTGCGCTCAGCAATCAAATCAATCGCATATTCGGTTACCGCGCTTATCGCTTCAAACATTCACAGGTGTTCTAACTGAATGGAATGCTTTCTATGATTTATTTAAATCACTTGTACATGACAACGTCACTTTAACAAATGTCGAACGCTTCCGGTATTTGTTATTGTTTTTAAACGATGAACCGTATAATCTTATCAAATCGATTCCTGTTACGGATTCTAATTACGAAAATGCCTTACAGGTATTAATTTCGCGTTATGAAAACAAACGAATTATTTCAACAAAACACTTTGACAACATTTTTGACTGTGAGTCAGTTAACGAGAAAAATGTTGAATCAAGTTTACGTAACTTGATGAATTGTTATCACGAGAATATTACAGCTTTGAAATCATTAGGTTTACCAGTTGACGACTGGAGTTTCGTACTTTTAAATATTTTGCTACGCAAAATCACACCTCATATTCGTAGACGTTTTGAATTATCATTAAAAACTTCATGTGAAATTCCTGACGTTACCGAACTACTCGATTTCCTCGATAAGGAACTAGCGGCATCTGAAGTGATGACCGCGTACGCACGTACTTCAAGTACATCCGCGGGGCCTGTGCAGCGCGCGGCGCCCGCGCTCGCTGCTGCTGGCGGAGCGGCCGGCTCGGCCCGGTCAGCTGCGGTGACGTCATCGCGCCATGCTTTGGCGGGAAAGCGTGCGATGTCTCTTACTCGCGCGCACTCCAACGTGCAATATAATGCACCGCGCAATAATAACTCTTTTCTTAAATTCAATTTATTCAATTCGAGTCGTACGTATTAGGCCACCAAACGAAGGAAAAAACGGGGAAATAATTCGTGTATAAGCGAATTTTGGCATACTTAGTTGTATATAAAGGTACCTTACATAACATACTGAAAGTACTGATAGATAGGGGTGGCGCTATTGTGTACGGGGGAGGGAGGGTTTAAATGTCCCTTTTTTAGTTTATCTTAAATAACTCGTGAACGGTGGCCCATATCAAAAAATGATCTATCACGCAAATCATCTATGTAACATTTCCTACAAGAAAAATTCAGTACACTTTTTACTAGGATCAATATTTAAAAAGATATTAAAGCGGGAAAATTAATTAAAATCAATTTTCTGGTCCATTTTTCTATATTTTCGTACACGGTGGCAATTAGCAAAAAACGCTGTAAAATGTAAATAATCTACACAAAACTTCTACAAAAAAGATTCAGTACCCTTTGTGAAAGGATCAATATTTAAAAAGATATTAAAGAGGGAAAGTTAATAAAACCAATTCTAAGGTTCATTTTCTTTAGTTTTCGTAAATAATTTGTAAAGTATGACCCATAGCAAAAAAAAATGTCTTATACATAAATAAGTAACATAAAATTTTCTATAAGAAATATCTAGCACACTTTTCGCTAGGATGAATATTTAAAAAGATACTAAAGCGGGAATGTTAATAATAATCAATTTTAAAAACCCTTTTTAGTTTTCATAAGTAACTCGTAAACGGTAGCCCGTAGAAAAACACGTTCTTATACATAAGATAGATAGATAGATAGATAGATAGATAAAGAATGCACATAATATTTCCTACAAAAAATAATTCGATCACTTTTCTCTAGGATCAATATTTAAGAAGATATTATAGGGGGTAAATCAATTCATAGGTACTTTTTTTAGTTGTTCGTAAATAACTATTAAACGGTGCTCCAGTGCAATAAGAATGTTAAACATAAATACTTAACATAAAATTTTCTGGAAAAAAGATTTCTTACACTTTTTCTTTAGGATCAATATTATTGAGATATTAAACGGCGAAAGTTAATTTTAATCAATTCTGCACATTATTTGTGTTTCTCGCTTTAAAAGCTTAATAAATATTGATCTTAGGGAAAAGTGTTCCGCATGTCTTTTGTAGAATTTTTATTATAATTGTTAAAATCTGTTTTGTTTTGTATTTTAGCTCATTCAATATAATTAAGGAATTATATATTTACATAATCAATTACAATAGCTATATTATCAAAAAACTAAGCCTAAATTAGCCTGAGGCATTGTTCCCAGGACACTGGCCGCGTTCCCTCTCTGCACAGTGAGGCTAAGTTTTTGTGCGAAGTTTTTTATAATTGTTTATATACACATTTATATTTTTTGCTATAGGTCATACTTTACAAATTATTAACGAAAAACTAAAAAAAGAGACCTGAGGATTCATTGTAAGTAACTTTGCTCCTCTTTGACTAAAAAACCGGACAAATGCGAGTCGGACTCGCCCACTGAGGGTTCCGTACTTTTTAGTATTTGTTGTTATAGCGGCAACAGAAATACATATAAATATAAATATTTCTGTCATAGCATGCCAAACTATAATTCTAAACGTAACCAGCGACAATGATATCGCTCGGAGCGCACGTGAGACAATTGCATCGACGCGGCTGCTAGCTCTAAATGGCCCTTTTTTAGTTTATCTTAAATAACTCGTAAATGGTGGCCCATATCAAAAAATGTTTTTTCACGCAAATCATCTAAATAAAATTTTGAACAAGAAAAATTCAGTCCACTTTGTTATTTAAAGGTTAGGCGGGAAAGTTAAATAGATTGTGACACGGATCTAGATAATAAGCTGGATAGAGTACACTGGCCAAAAACTGTGTCCACATGAAAAGTCAAACACGAGCCTTGCATCTCGTTCTAATTAGGGTAACCATACGTCATACGTTTGTGGAATATTCAATAAAATAAAATAGTCTTTATTACTTAGATAGGATAGACTTCTTTTTTACATTATATTATAACTCGCAACTCAGTTTGCCTTCTGGCAAAGGCCTCCTCTAAATCTCTCCAGTGGTTCCTGTCCATAGCCGCTCTTCTCCAAAACAGTCCCGCTGTTAGCGTAATGTCGTCTTCCCACCTGCAGAACTGCGGGCATTTCTTTCGACTATATCCTCTAGGGTACCAGTTTGTTATTTCTTTGCTCCACTTTCCTTCGTTGGAGGGCATCATATGTCCCGTTAGTTTCCATTTTAATTGGTTTATTCTATGTAAAATATCTGTAAATTAGGTATTTTCTCTTTTGTCAATATTTCTTACTCTGTCCCTTCTTCTAAGTCCTAAAACGATCATCTCCATTCCATGCTGACATGACGTAAATTTCGCTCTGTATGCTTCTATAAGAGCCCATATCTCACATCCATACGTTAGACATGGAAGTATGCAGATGTTAAATACCTTACGTTTAACTGACATGCTAAAGTATTTGTTCTTCACACACATGAGGTACAGTAGGAACTTAAATAAGTAGTTAGAGTAATAAAGTTCGAAAAAGGTTTTATAGTCTGTCAAGCCACTTCCGTCAGTAGGAAAACAAGGCAAATAAAAAAAAAAACATGTTAAATCTGCGCACTGTTTTAATAACTTTATTGATGCGTAAAGTTACTATAGTCACCTGAAATAATTTCTTAAACAACGAAGGCCGCAAAAATATCTGGCACAATCTTATAGAGCCATAAGAGCGTGTCACATTTTTGCGGCCTTTGAAGAGTGACATAAGTAAATAAGTATTATTGCAAGTGTATAAACTCGTGCAACATAAAAGTAAAAGTAACCTTAGAAAAGATTTCCCTTACTTAACCTTTTAAAAATCACCCAGTTCAGACCCCTTCTGAAATGGCTAGGTGTGGATTGCCTCCGTAAGCGGCTTAGACCTCTGGCCTTTTAACGACCAGTTTCCATGTCTGGCCAACATTAGACCACATAGCTGTGCCATGTCTAATTGTATTTTGCAGTCTAATTAGCAAACCGCGTTTGAACTAAGAGTCAACTTATTGTTCTTGAGATGTAAAATTTAATGAGGAAGAAAGGGTTTTCTTAATACAATTGAGTGTGTTGTATGCTGCTAAAGATTCATTGATTGTGTAAGATGTTATAGATCGTGTCATTCACGACGACTTGTGCCTTGACTCGTAATATCATGTTATTAAAGGTTAGATTTGACAAATCTGCGCGTCATCGTTGATGACACGAACTATTTAAAGTCTAATTTCGTTCTTCAAATTTGGCAGCTATACGAGTTGACGCTGTATGTTTAGAATAATTAAGAATCATTTATTTATACATATATTATGCATTACAGGTAAAATGAATACAGATGTTATAAACAATTTTTGTTTTCTGTAACATGTCTTGCGACGTACAATAATTATGGTTACCTAGCGCAGGCAATATTATTAGAAATATTTTACATTTTCACTTTATTTTATAATATTCCATAAGTTTTACTTAATAGTAATAATAATTAATAGGTAATTCAATAAGTCAATCAATAATTTGTCAAAGTATCCATCATAAATTCGTCTATATTGTAGTAATAACATTTCTTTTTAGGGTTCCGTAGCCAAATGGCATAAAACGGAACCCTTATAGTTTCGCCATGCGATGTCAGGTACACGTTCGAATTGATTTAAATAGGAGTAGGTACAGTCACGTCTGAAAATATAGATACGGACAAAGTGCCAAAAATATGTATACACTACCTTAAATACATACCTAGGTCAAGTAAAGGACAAATATGAAATAAACAGGTGGCCTATCACATATACTTTTTAAAACTATATTTCCATAGACAATGACTGGCTGGAAAACATTTACTTTTTAATAAGTAAATTTAAAAATAAAGTAAATGTTTTCCGACCAAACATTGTCTATAGATATATAGTTTCAAAAAATATATGTGATAGGCCACCTCATTGTTTCATATTTTTCTATTGCAAAACTTATCTAGTGACCTACGTATATGGGCAATAAGGTCGTGTATAAATATTATTGGCACTTTGTCCGTATCGATGTTGTGTTGTCAGACGTGACTATACCTACTTAATTCATTATAAAATAAACATTAAGCAAGTAAAATTCAGAGATGTGTCATGTGTTCATATTTTGCATGTTAAAACTGAATTTGAATATTATGATATTTTTTAAGTTCAAGGAATAGGCATTAGTATTGTACACATTGTTAGGTACTTACGTTAACTAAGAAATAACATAATAACAGGTTGTGATAATTTATTGCAAGGTTTTATGACCGTCTGCGGTCTCCGTCATTAGACTCTATACTCGTATTACGAGTATTACTATGGTATGCAAAAAAATCAGTTCAATCGGACACTGAAGAAACGGAAAACTCAGGGTATGATTACATTTGTAGAATAAGTCCAATGCCAGCCAGGGTAATGAACTTGCGACTGTACATCTATCAATCTGAAACAAAAAGGAAGACCTCGACTACTTTTACCACGAGTTTGACTCTGACATATTCGTTAGCGACTGCGTATACTAACTCGCAATGCATCTCCCTCGTACTGACACTGGTGCAAGTGAGGTGCACTGCGTTTGAGTTGATGCAGTCGCTAGCGTTCAACGCCGAAAACTCATGGTGAGGATATTAAGCGCCAAAAGCCTGATTAGGGATTTTTTTTATAAAAAAGTTAAAAATATGTTTAGTAACTTATACACTTTTTTATGCCGTTAATTCAATGCCCCAATGCTAATAGACACCCTGAAGACCTACTGATCGCCTATTACCTCATCCGGCTGTTTACACGATATGTGTGCCAAAGGTCGTTGTCCGGAGTTCATTGCACTGTTCATTCATAGCTAATACAATCGATGGCTTCAAAGAAGGACATACATTGTAAAGCCAAAAAGTCGTATGTACTTATGAGGCTTGGGGTTACATATGGTTTTATTGGATGTGTGGAGATTGGATTATGTTTAGTGCATTTTAACCTCTGATGCAAAAAGAGGGATGTTATTGACATCAATGTCTGTCTGTCTGTGGCATCGTAGCTCTCTAACGTTTCGGTGGTCTCTCTAGATTTTCGTTGCGGTGGATCCTGGATATGTTTGATAAACATCGAACTAGTAGTTCGAAGAGTACCAGCTCTTTCCCAAAATGTTGTAATGAATTTTTGTCATGAAATTATTATTTTTGGCATATTAGCGTAGGCTTTTTTTGTACTTTAATTGAATAGGCCCTTCAGTGTTTAAAAATATAAAAGTAATTATGTAATGTGTTTTATATGTGTATAGTGATATACATACATATAATAAGTTACCGACTCGGTTTACGGAAATGCCCTTAAATTCAAAGGAAAACTAACTGAATGAAGGAATGTTAAATTCATATTTACGTGTTTTATTTCATTTCAAAATTGTATACATCTAAAATAGTACATTACGATACAAGTGTGAAAAATAGGAAATTCGAAACGAGTGGCGATAAATTAAAACACGACCGAAGGGAGTGTTTTAAATCGACACGAGTTGCGAATTACCTATTAGCACATGTATCGTACAACGTTTTACAGTACATATGGCCATTTAAATGTTTGACACAGTAACGTAATATGCTAATTTTCGCACTAGTGTGGTAAAGTATCACCATATGTACTGTAAATATTCTTTATGATGGCTAATAACTTTCTTTTAGTTGATGGTATGTACATAGAAGCAAATATAAGTCACGGTTGCCTACGGATTTACAGTTTGTGAAAAAAAAAATATTCAAAAATATTTACCCGACTTTCGAGTATGTTGAAACATTAATGAGCATGTTTTAGAAGAAGTATTCTAAAAAAAGATTCTGAAAAATAGTTATGTGATACTGAGTAGTAGTTACAGCAAATCACAGTCAAATAACAGCAGACCTTATTCATGTGCTGTGTTCCTGCCGGTGAGTATGAATAAGGTTGCCAGTGCAGTGCTCAGCAAGGGTGCGGAGTGTTAGGGTCGGCAAAAATAATTAATAATTGTAATGAATGGTCTCAGAGATGTCTTTTTTGTGTCAGGAACTCTTTGTTATCACGTGACAAGGCAATACAAATTTTTTCATTCCATTTGTAACTAAATGATATGCTAGTGTGTGAAGTTAGCATATCATTTGTTAAAAATCCATAGTATTGGTTTTTATGATAAAAACGCCAGAACTATTGATATAAAGTATCAGGAACTCTAGAACTATGGTGCATGCTAATAGAACTCCAATAAAAACGTGATCTGCTAGACTTTGATATGCCAACTTCACAGACATGGCAACGCGTATGTAACACCTCTGGAGTTGCAGGCGGCCATAGGCTACGTAGAGTGCTTGCCTTCAGGCCGGCTGTATACTTGTTTGCCACCGACGGAGTATAAAAAAAGATTCTAATTAGAAAAATCTGCCTTACTTTTTACTAGCTATTTAATAGCCTTTAAAATGTACCTACCGTAGAAATGAATGTAATCTAGATGAAAATTGTGATAACATTGTTAATTAACTTTGATTCCAGTAAAACAATTGTTTAACTGATATGTATACATATGTATAACAGGTACGGTAGTTCCCCCGCCAAGGTTAGAAAGCAAACGGGCATACTATTATTTTTATAAACAATTCAGAGCAGTTTTGTGCCCACCGTATCTTTGAAGTCGATAGAGATAATATTATAATATTAATTGCCAACAAGAACGCTCACTAAACTCAAAAACTGCTTTTTTTGTACTTATTATTACTGATTGCGACGTTTCGCCAAAGGCACAGTGTAGGCTAGGCTCATACAAAATTAACTTAAATGTGTTGTTTTTACTACCTATTACATTAAATCAGTCAAACCACAGAGGATTTTAAATAGAGGTAAATTGTCAAAGAAAACTTTGTAGCCAGGTTACTGCCATCTTTTGACACATCATTAAAACTTTTAGAGCGCCATTTCACTTTGATCCTTATTATTTTACTGATATGTGTTAAATTTGTGAAATATCAAAAAGTGGCGTCATATAATAGATCAAAGCGATGGCGCCATAACCAGGGCCCGGTAACATTTCGCCACTTTTTGATGTTTAACAAATTGAACACATATCAGTACTAAAAAAGAATCTTAGTCTAATGGCGTTCTAAAAGTTTTAGTTATGTGTCGAAAGATGGCAGTTAATTTACGTGGCTACAAAGTTTGCGTTGACAATACACCTCTTTTTCAAATCTCTTTGGTAAAACTGACTCAAACCACTAAAAAGTACTAAACTAAATTTAATAAGACACCTTTAATAATAATGCGTCATCTAACTTAAATCAAGAAATCTGATATTCTTGAGTTTATGAATATCAAAAGTTTTTGGAATAAGTATTTTATAATATTCTATTCTAATTGAGATATTTATAATGAGATCAGAGCAAATAAAATATGAACTAATAAAATTTTATAACGTTAAAAAAAGGTTTGACTAAATATTACATATTAACCTGAATATATCCTTAACATTATTTTTCTTAAGAGCCACGCGAACCTAGTTGCAGCAGGTGAGAGAGAGAGAGGAGACGTTCCTGAACAAAAAGGAGGCAGCACTGCGCGGCTGCTTCTTCGAGCGGGTTGTGGGCGTCGCGGCGTATGTGGGGCAACATGCCGCGCCCATACTCATGCCGCTGTTGCAGCAGGTGAGAGAGAGAGAGGAGACGTTCCTGAACAAAGAGGAGGCAGCACTGCGCGGCTGCTTCTTCGAGCGGGTTGTGGGCGTCGCGGCGTATGTGGGGCAACATGCCGCGCCCATACTCATGCCGCTGTTGCAGCAGGTGAGAGAGAGAGAGGAGACGTTCCTGAACAAAGAGGAGGCAGCACTGCGCGGCTGCTTCTTCGAGCGGGTTGTGGGCGTCGCGGCGTATGTGGGGCAACATGCCGCGCCCATACTCATGCCGCTGTTGCAGCAGGTGAGAGAGAGAGAGGAGATGTTCCTGAACAAAGAGGAGGCAGCACTGCGCGGCTGCTTCTTCGAGCGGGTTGTGGGCGTCGCGGCGTATGTGGGGCAACATGCCGCGCCCATACTCATGCCGCTGTTGCAGCAGGTGAGAGAGAGAGGAGACGTTCCTGAACAAAGAGGAGGCAGCACTGCGCGGCTGCTTCTTCGAGCGGGTTGTGGGCGTCGCGGCATATGTGGGGCAACATGCCGCGCCCATACTCATGCCGCTGTTGCAGCAGGTGAGAGAGAGAGAGGAGACGTTCCTGAACAAAGAGGAGGCAGCACTGCGCGGCTGCTTCTTCGAGCGGGTTGTGGGCGTCGCGGCGTATGTGGGGCAACATGCCGCGCCCATACTCATGCCGCTGTTGCAGCAGGTGAGAGAGAGAATTTTTTGGACCTATGGTTCAAAAGTTAGAGGGGGGGGGGCCTACGATCCTTGGAAGGCGGTTAAATTATTTACCTTAGATTCCATTACATAGTTACATACAGGTCGACCTAATAAAAGCGTGTTAATAAGAACGAAACTTCGTTTGTTTGGGAAGGTGAAATTCGAAAATAAACCGGTCAAGTGCGAGTTCGTTTTACTCGCGCACCTGTATCTCGTGTAACTATAAAGGCGAAAGACTTTTGAACAGAAGTACCTATACTAAGTATATTTGTGTACAGCGCCATCTATCGGTGAGTTGACTAACTAATTTGCGCGATGTACTCGTAATGCACGTATGTTGGTTTTTCGAGGATAATTGTCTATCATGTGAACCGATTTCAATAATTGATCTTTTATTTGAAAAAAAGGTGTATTTAATGTAATCTCATAGAAAATTCAGGTGTAATAAACACACGTAAAGTTGGTCAAATTGCAAACTGAATTAGAAAGGTTTTTGTTAATTAAAAAAAGTTACCAAGATAGAGGTCTGTACCTCTACCGGTGTGAAGTTAGCGGCCAAAGTTATCGGCCGACGATAACCCGACCAAATTAAGAAGTTAACACTTTTAATACGTGTATTTCCATAAAAAAGAGCTTAAGTAGGATATTTATAGGTCAATGGTGAAGAAAAAAGTGGGGCTTTATACAAATAATAGCGTATCACGATAAATTTTACCAACTAGGTATCAAAAATGACTTGAACAGACACCAACATTACGTACTACACAAGTTAACTATAAACGCATTTAAAGACATAAAGACGCTTCAAATCTATTATT